>NC_052502.1:43444704-43744704 GCF_016617805.1 Bactrocera tryoni
AAAACGTATTTATTTTAATTTATTTGTAATATTTTTTTAATTTATTGTACCTCGTAATAATTTTATTTTTTATTCATAAAGTATTTATTCTTTTGTGATTATTTTTAAATTTTGATTTATGCTTTTTATTAAATTTTTATTTATTTTTATATTTTTATTGAATTATTATTTTTTTTACTAAGAAAATTTATATTTTTTAATTTACACTAATTTGTTATTTTTGTTAATTTTTTGTACTTCGTAATATTTTTATATTTTTTGTATCCATACAATTTTTATTATTTTGTGCTTATTTTTTATTTCATCTTTACAATTTTTTAATTTTTATTTATTTTTAGGGTTGTATTTAATTTTTTAAATCTTTTTTTTGTTATTTATTTTAATTTCTTTTAATCTTTATTTTATTTGTATTTCTTTTTAATTTTTTTAATTTTAATTTTTTTATAACTTAATGTTTTACTTGTTTTTTTATTTCTATGGTATTTTTTAATGTTTTTTATATATTTTTATATCTTTCTAACTTAATTGTTATATTTTTGTTATTTATTAAAATTGGTTTTTGATATAATTTAATTCATTACCTTGAATTTTATTAATTAAAAACATGAATATGTTTTTTAAAGTTTTTTTTAATTGAAATATATTTATTTTTTTTTAATTATTTTTAATTTTATATTTGAATTTTTTTCTATATTTTTTTTGTTTTATATTTCATTTATTTTTCCTAGATATTTTTTTAATTTTTAAAATTTTAATTATATATAAAATTTTTTGGTATAATTTAATTAATAAAATTTTTTTAATTTAATTACAAGCATATCTTCATATTTTAAGTTAAAACATTTTTATAAATGCGCTATTTGCCGATTCAACTTCAAAATTTTCAAGAAATAATAAGCAAAAAAATATATTTTTTTAAATTCCCAAGTGGGTGATCCCCTAAGGCTTTCCAGAGTTCTGGTAACTCACTCTTTAAATAACTATATTAATTTTTATTCCTTTCTATAACATTATTATTATAATAATTATTATTATTATTGTCAAAAATACTATATTGCTTCTATATTATGTCAATTTTGTGCTCACAACTGTGCAATAATAATATACATTTTTGTACGATATGAATATATATGTACCTATATATTTTTTTCGCGCAAATTTTCATATTTGCATTATGTTTTGCATCATCCAGTCGCAATTTGCGCTCACATTTTGTAGGCGTTGAATTAATTTCAGAGTTTTCCTTTGTACTTCATGAATGTGTTTGCGACTCCCCTTTCCACAGCTTCTTTATTTATGCATTTATTATTTTTGTGGCTTTGCCTGAAGTTTACAGCATTCCTGTGGAATCTGCTGACCACAAATTCCTGTGTATGTATGAGCACTTGTGTTGCAGAACTGTTGATAATAACACAGGCCAAACCGAATTTTCTTGCCTCATATGGTGATGCAAGTGACCAGTCTGCTGCAACAACATTTCTTGCGATCATATTTTACTTGTGCACATCTTTCATATGCGCACTTACATACATTCCACTTGTCTTGTTCCAATGTCATGCCAAGTCTTAAATTTCATGCCAAAATATCGGTTAAAATACCAGCGCTGGCGGAGGGGTAGCAGCGGGTGATAAGCGGTGATGTTAGTCCATAAACGCGCACAAACAGTTATAGAGTAGTGGAAGCCCACTCCCTTTTACTCGTGAAGTATACATGTACACCATTAGGGCGAGCCTAAAATAAAAAAAAAATATTTATTTCAAATGCTCGATAAAAGTAGTAGATGAAGAGTTGAAAAAAATCACGAAATCAAATTTGCTTTTTCCTTCATTTAAGCACCACCCTAATGCGCATGCACTAATCACCTGCCCAGCACCTGTTTTGCACTCCCAGTTCGCACGCGCAACCAGCGCACTTGATACCCTGGCAGGCGCATTGGATTCGTGTAACCACATTCTTGAATGAAACTTTGGAATTTTGTTCATTCACTTTACCTGGAATTGTGTGCTTTTTTTCTCATATTTAATAATTAAACGTTATATTGTGCTTATTAGCGGTTTATATATACATATACATATGTGTGTGTGTGTGGGTGTATGAATAATAAAGCACACTCGGGCATGCAAAAGTTCATTGAGCAGTTTTCTCAATCAGTGAGATAGTTAAATATTATTACATAAGCGTGTTTATCGGCACTATTTTAAGATTTTTTCAAGTTCCACAATTCCTATGAACTCATAAGTAGTTGCTGCACGCTTACAAAGCCTATAAATGACAAATAGTTTTTCTTGCGAACTGGAGCTGATTCGTTCTTTGTTATGGAAATTCATTAGATAAACAGCAGTCGTCGACTGGGGAATGCTTTTGGAATATTAAAATGCGAGATTGTGCAAACTGACATATTTTAGCTATAAATTTGAAAAAAAAAACAAATTTTAAATAAATATTTCTCATATTTTATATATAATAATATTTGATCTAGTGGAGAAGTCAGCCGAAATTTAGGCCTTCTGGTAACTGTTTAATAGAAAACGCCATTAGAGCTTTAAAATATTTTTAATTTAATTTTTTTGTTTTAAAATTCATAATTTCGATTTAAATTATTTTTAATTTTAAAATTCATAATTTCGATTTAAATTATTTTTTAATTTTAAAGTTTATATTTACAAAAAATAAATGTAAAAAGTATTATTATTATATTTTTTAAAGGATATTTAAAAATTCATAATTTTCAAATTTAAGAGTATTATTATTAAATTTTTTTTTAATTTTTTTTTTTACAATTTCGAAATTTTTCGAAAATGAAATCTAAGAAGTATTGTAATTTTTTGCTTTCGAGAATATACAAATATTGTATATGTATTAAGTTGTTGATGCCTTCAGAATTATTAAAGGATGGAAGGTCGTTGAGGCTAACAAAAGTGGAAAAATGAAAACGATGCACATAAAATTGAAATATCTATATATTTAGGGCGATGTTTGGTAAAATAAAACATTTTTTACATTACGAAAAATAAAAAAATGTTGAGTTTTTTAGCAACAACTTCTCTTCAATTGTAAAGCATTGAACTAAAAGTTAAGTTTTTTTTTTTTAAGTTCTGTTAAAATATTCAAAATTATAAAAAAAATTTCTATATAAAATTTCGAAATTTATGTAATTTTTAATTTTTTTGAAAATATTAATTTTTTAGTTTTGTTAAAATATTGAAAATTATTTAGCATTTTAGATATCAAATGCGGAATTAAAAATATTAGACACATTTTAAAACATGATTTTTTTCTATTTTTGCTGACAACTATAACAAATAACTAAATTATACTGTGTTAATTTTTTAATTTGCAAAATACAAGTATAATACTGAATTTTGAAGGTTAAAATTCTCAAGAAAAAAAATATGCCTGAAAAGTATGTAAGTATAACGTTCCAAGTACCAAAAACAAAAAATTTCACCCATTCAAAGAAAATACAATTTTTTCGCGCAGAAGAGCTCGAACCAGCCTAGATAATTAATTAGACCTTTCTAAGTGAAAATCAAAAAGACTTATTTCATATTTTTAATATTATTGTTTTCATTTAAATCACCTGAATAAAAATAATTAGTTAATATTTCTCTTCACTCTACCAAACCGAAATGATTCCACAAGTTTCTACTTATGAGGTGGCAAAGAAAGAAATTCAAATACCTGCCAAAGAGAGATACACCGGCATACGCATACATACAGACACCAGCGAATGGGGCTGATAAGAAAGTAGTGTATGTAGTGAGCGAGTGCAACAACAAAGTAGCCAACTAACTATGCGGGTATTGACAAAAGTAAAAAATTGGGTTATTCAAACATAAAAAATACTTTTACTTTGACGCCTGCGACTTCGCCTTCTGCTTGGATACAATATTTTTGTTTTAACTGCAAGCTAAAAGGTCTCTCGATATCTCCCGCTTCTGCATTGTTGGTAAAAAAACCAATCACTTGTTTCCCTTTTTTGTGTTCTTTCACAAAATTTATTCATTAAAATGTTTGCACTCCAATGACGGCGTGAAGTGTGCGGCACATTTCTAAAATCTATCTCTCCGTTTGGCAATAGGGCAGACGCTCCGCAAACGCTGCCATGTGGCATACGAAGTCTTGTAAACTTTCTAAGTGTTTTTTGTTATTATAAAATTAACTGTAAGAACTTAGCGATTCATTTGCTTTATGCGATATTTGGTACACAAGTGGGTAAATATGACGTCAGTAGTGTGTAACACCGTTTCTTTATTAGTCGTGCGAGCTTCTATGAGTTTATCTGCAATATTAGCAGATAATGCGGTGTGTATATATGTACATATGTATGTATGTATACTACATATTATTTTACATGACTTTAATTTTCTTCACAAACTCGCGTTGTTCTTACTTGCTCCGTGCAAGGTAATAATTATTAATTTAAAATGTGAGAATTTGATTAAAATTAATATGAAAAAAAAATTATATTTAATTTTACAATTCCTAGAATTTTCTGCAATTAAATAGTATCTGTATATTAGTAAAGATAATAAAAATAAATAACAAAATAGAGCAAGCAACAAAAAATAAGAGTATACAAAAGGAAGAAAAAAGTATAAATGTAAATATAAATGACTAAACAAAATTAAAAAGAGTAAAAAAAATTAAAAAATAAACAAAAATTAATAAAAACTAAAAACAAAATTAAAAAAATTAAAAAAAAAAGTTAAAGAAAAATTAAAAAAATTAAAAAAAAGTTAAAAAAAATTAAAAAAAATTAAAAAAATAAAAAAAATAAAAAAATAAAAATAAAAAAAAATTAAAAAAAAATAAAAAAATATTAAAAATAAATTTAAAATAAATTTAAAAAATAAAAAAAAATTAAAAAAAAATAAAAAAAAAAATAAAAATAAAATATAAAAATAGCAAAATTGAAAAAAACGAAAATAAAAATTAATTTTGTAATGAAAAATTAAAACAGAAAAATAAGAATAAATATCCCATAATAAAACTAAATAAAAAAATTGATCAGACTATAGGAAATAAGCTTATAAAAATTAATTAATAATTAATAAAAAACTAAAACATATAAGTATGTAAAAATATAAATTATTAACATAATTAAATAAATATTGAAGTAATCAAATAAGTAATAAAATGAACGTAATAAAAGTGAATAATTTAAGTAACAAAATAATTGATAAAAATATAAAATATTAAGTAAAATTGTGAAAATTTAAGTTGTTGAATTAAAAATAAAAAAATTTGTAAGCGTAATATTTAAAGCAGGCACAGACACTTTGTTGCCTTGATTTATTATATTTTAGTGCTTTAAATTTAGTTTCATTTAATTTTTTTTATTTGGTTCATACTTCATTTTTTTATATAACATTGGCGCCGCCCTGATAAAATTACTGATAATATGCTTTTCAAAATCGAATACCATTCTAAATTATTTTTCCTATACCAATTTCATTTTCTCACCAGCATTTGTGTTGCCATCTCGCTGGAAATACCTTCGCCTACTATCTGTTGTTTAAATCGTCTATTGTTTAAATTTTATGAGCGAGTATTCATTAGCTCCTGCATTCTTACTCAATATTTTTACTACACAAATTTTACAAAAATTAACACGCTTTCATTGTTTCTAACATAATGCGCTCAGTAAATGCCACTAAAAGCTACTGGTGCATGCTTTGCTAATTTTTAGAAATTATTTACGCGCTCACGAACTACCTTTTTTAACTAACTGAATATTATATATATTTTTATTTGTATATTGTATATAATATGGTTTTTTAAATTAAAACAGCATGTGTCATATAACTTCTATGTGTCGTATCGGGTATGTAACCCATTTTTATACGCTAAACTTAATATTGTTGGCCACCTAGTTCATAACTCTCAGAAGTAAACGTTGGAGATCCTATAAATATATATACTTACTAGTCGATTTAGGCATGTCCGTCTGTACATACGCGAACTAGTCCCTCAGTTTTTGAGATATCGGTTTGAAATGATAGCATATACAATGTAACTGCCACACAAACTGAACGATGAAAATCAAAATAAAGTTGCTATAAAAGTGCACCTGTGAAGGGTATTAAAATTAGTTTTTTTTTTCATTTAGTGCTTGTATTATTTATACTTGATGTATATACATATTATAAGTCTTTATAATTAGGTATTTCCTCTCCTCCTGCACTCGTTTATTTACATTTTCTTCTGAGTGCCTCCAATTTTTGCACTAAACGCCGAAGAATTAGCGTAATAAATAAAGAATAAACAAGATAATACAAAAATGCATTAAGGCTCTTAAGCTCAAAGGTCTGGATTGTTTTATATACATATGTATGTAAGTATACATAGTATGTATATTCTTATTTTTTGCAGTCTGCAATTTTGCGCGTTTGCTCCGGTTTCGCCTTCCTAAGCAGCTCTCGCCGGAAAGCAAACAAAATTCGTCAAAGAGAGATAAAATTTGCAAACATTTTGACTGCTTCTACTTTCTGAATTGTTTTTGTTTTTTCTTTTTTTTTTTTGTCAAATTCAACTTGAAATTCAAATGGTAGAATTCAGCTACATACGCTCAATGTGGAATGTTTTATAGCACGCTGACGCACTAGCTCTTACACACGAATAGTTTAAATGTCTAAATTTAATTGCATATAAATTATAATGCGCTCCTCACGCTTCCTTCCGGCCACATGTTGGCGTTTACACGCGCATTACAACGTGCGTCAAAACAACATAAGCTTTATATTTTTTATATATATATATTTTTTTGCTTGAATACCCGATCGGCGTCATCGTCCGCCCATTGTCAGTGTCAAAACGTGGATGTCAATGTGTTAATAAATACTAAGAATCGCTCATTTGGTTACACGCTGCAATTGGCTCTAATAATTGTGTGTGTAATTGTAAAGAAAAAGTCCATTACTGCGTCAGCTCTCCCCTGGCAGTTGTTGTTATATCTTAGATTTTATTTATTTTCATGATTTTTTTTATCATTATTGCTGCTTTAGTGCCTTCTGGCTCATTAATAATCTTTCGATTTCTTTCCCTTCCTGCTAAGTATGTGACTTTCTAATTCCATACACATGCATACAAATACGCACACACACTTGTGTATATAGATTTTCATATATTTACATATTTATTTGAATTCCTTTTTATATTAAAAATCATTTTTTAACACGTTTCCAAAGCGTTTCATTGTTGCTTTGCTCATACGCCGCGCAAATGTTCCTTCTATTATATTTAAATTATATTTTTTTCGCACAACAACACACACACATTCACATGAACACACACACGCACATGGTGTGTCAACAAACACATACTCGCTCGTAAAAAATGTGAACAAATAGCTGAAATAAACCGGCAAATCAGCTGATTAAATGCTAGAAAGACGAAGAAAGAATAACAAAAACAAAACAAGGCACAAGCGTTCACGAAAATAACGAAAAAGCAACAAAAACAATGTGAAAGAGCACCAAATCCGCACATTCACACGCTTGCCGAACGAGTGTTGCGCTACGAGCGGTTTTGGGATCTTTATTATTTGCATTGCTGTGTTGTTGTTGTTGTTTATTTATAATTTCACATCTATGTATAAATGTGTCAGCTGTTGTTGCGGAGTGTGTCGTTTTTATTTTTTTACTGCTTTGCGCCATTTAAAATATTTTTTATATTTTATTTATTTATTTTATTTTTTTAAATTTTATTTTTTTTTTTGATTATAAGAATTTATACGTATATGTGTTTACTATATATTTGTAGGTTTTAGTTTTTGTTGTATTTGTTCATCTACATTTTAGAAATTTATATTTTAATTAATTAATTATTGATTATTTTATTTTTTATTTAATTTTTATATATTTATTTATTTATTTATTATTATTATTATTATTATTATTATTATAGATTATTTTAAGATACCTTTCAAGGCTTTTTGCTCGACTGTTATTTAAAGTAACGGTCCTGTGATTTATTCTAATATTTCTCCAAGTTTTGTTAACTTCTCCTAAAATATGTACCAGGCCCGTTATAGATTGCTATGTGTGCTCTCGAAATGTCGTATACTTTTATTACTTCATATTTCAGCACAATAGCCCATAAAAAATTTTACTCACAGTGCAAGTTTCGATTCTTCTTACATTTGTTGTTGTAATAATATTTACTCCTCTCAAAGTTTTCATCTTTCAGCTCCTCCAACATTTATTAGCGAGAATTTCAGCTTTGAGCGAAATCTATTATTTTACAAAACCGTAAAAAATGTAACGGTTCTTGAATATGCAATATACACTAGTCCATAAAATACAAAGCCGAGGCTTAGATTTTCAAAAATTAAACCATTCTCAATTGAACTAAAATTAAAAAAATTTTTTTTTTTGCTTAATTTACAATATGTAGCATACACACTTGCGTCACTAATGCCGATCAGTCTTCAATTACTTATAGTTTTTATGCGTCTTTGTTATTGTATTACTTTTAGCTATTTTCGTCTTTACCGACATTCAAAGCATAGCAGCGGCAGTCGATCTCAGAAGCGATTGGCCCGCGATAAACGGAAAGTCGACGACAACGACAACGATGACGACAACAACAGCGAAAGAATGGTTATAAAAAGCGCAACAACACCGGCAACTTTGCCGATGACGATGCCACAGACACACAGTCACGCACATAAACGCGCAACAACAGCGCCGGCAACCACTACAAGCACACTTTCATACATTATGCGTTTGTGTGTGTGTTCATATGCATGTGTGGGTATGTTTGCTATGTGGCGATGCCTCTTGTTAGCCGACGGGTGGTACGCCTGCTGTTGCTGTTCGCTCAGCTTATTTTGGGGGGTTTTCTGTTGTTGTACTATTTTTTTCAGCTGTCAAATCCAAAGCTTGCGGTCATACAAAGAAGCACAGCCAATGTTTGTATGTATGCAAATTTTTTAATGGGGCTGTGGAAGCAGAACGAGTTTGTCGCATTTTTTTCATTCCTTCTGACAGTGTGAAGGGAAAGCAAAAACAAAAACAAATTGTAAGATTGAAGTAATGAGAATGAAGAATCAAGCATTCTTTACGCCTGAAATTCGCGGATCGAATTTGAATTTAAACAATTATATGTGTACTTTTACGTACATACATACATACGTGTCGTCGAGGGCTGCTTATTCGTGCAAAAGTACGAACGCCAATAACGGTCGACCAAAGTTAATCTTTTTTCTTGTATTTTTTTAATATAAATTTTTTTTAAATTTAAAATTTTTTTTAATTAAATTTTTTTTAATTTTTTTAATTAAATTTTTTTAATTTAAATTTGTTTTTTTTTTTTATTATAATTTTTTTATTTAATTTTTTTAATTTAATTTATTTTTTTTAGTTTAATTTTTATTTTTTTTTTTTTTTAAATTAAATTTTTATTTTTTAATTGTAATTTTTAAATTCTTTTAATTTTAAATTTTTTTATTTTTATTTTTAATTATTTTCTTTTTTGATTTTTTTGTCCGTGTCGTTTGTTTTGCAGTTAAATGTGGCATTTTCGTTATCTTTTGGCGTTTCGCCCTAGCGACCAGCGTGTAGAACCGCAAACAGTGGGTGGATACGTATCGTTTTGCGCTTTAACAGTTTTAATTTGCTAATTTTCATTTAATTTTTTTATTCTTATTTATCAACTTATATTTCATATAAGCGTTCATAGAGCAGTCAGAATATTTAAAATAAATATCATACAGTTATTTAAACATTTCACTTGATATTTCACACTGAAAGACCTATATACATACAAACATATGTACATATGTACATCATAATCAGCAGCACAATCATTCGCCCTGACAACATTGAAAATTCCATATTACCAAATAAAAAAAAGAAATTGTTGCTTCGATTGAAGGTATTTGTGTACGTATGTACATATGTATGTATGCAGCTGGCTGAGTAGTTGGTTGCGGCAGTTGCCAGCGCCTAGCAAACACTTGTACGCGCGCACCGCATACCCACACACATAGGCATATGTAGCTTTACACTTGCGTGCGGTCAATGCCCTATTCGAGTAAAGAACGTTTTCACGTTGCCATCGCCACACCGCCGCCCTCCGCTCTTTTGTTCACACTTGGTGTCATACTTTTGGGCAAACATTCGCATGATTTGCGTCTCTTTCAAAAGTTATAGTATGCGTACGTAGGTATGTGTACGTATGTGTATGTGTGTCCAAAAAAAATAACAAATATTACAGCGTTGAGCATCGCGGCACTTGTTGCGTTACATTTTTCATTCATAATCGATGAGAAATAACTCACCGTCATAGCTCTTTTGTACGCGTATGTGTGAACACTTAGCAGAACCACTTCATTCTCAAACACCAGCTCAACTGCCACGCACACTTCACCGGCGCAATGTCAAACAGAACAAGCCGACCGTTAAAAGGCGATCACTCTTTCATTCATTCTGCATCCATTAATTTTTTTTTATTTTTATTTTAAGATATTGCTTATCACCCGAGTTTACCGTTATCGTAAAGGTTCTTATGCCATTTACGAAATGTTTTGTCAACGAGTATTTATTACAATATTTTTATACAAAAACTGACAACTTAACCTAAAAGTGAATTCCAAATTGCTTCTCAATCAAAAAGTCTCGAACTTTATTAACGATCCAAAAGTTTCACCACATTAAAAGGGTAAGCCTGAATATCTCAGTACCGCTGTTCGACTATATACACATACATACATAAGTATGTATGTCAAATCGATTTTGTTGTTCTTTTGTAGCGTCAGAAAAACCGTTTTCAAATAATTTTGAAGAATGTTGCCGTGTTAACAGTGCGTGGCCGGATAAACATCCGGATCCGTTTCGGTCACGGTATCTGAAATAGATCTTGTTAGACCCTTATAAACCTAATTTGACTTTCAGTGAAAATGGAATGTGTGAACCAGGTACTAGTTTAAATATTTCTCAACCGTATGAAGCATAGAAAAGCATAAGTTGGTAACGATTTTTTTTATTGAACTGCACTGGAATGTTATATTTACTGCAAGCTCAACATACATACATACATATGTATTTTGAAGGTGTGATTTTTATCATAAAGTTGCCACATGCAATTCAAAAGAATTGCTGCGCTACCGTTTGGTAATTTTCTTGTGACCCAACAATTAACACATGCTTTGCCCTAAGCTTCATGCACGATATATGCTCGGATACATTTTGATAAGTGCATATGCGCTCTCTATTAGTATAAAGAGGCCTTAAATGAAAATTTTTCCACATGCTAAGGAGTATTTCAAAAAATGAATTGTCTACTTGCTGCACTTTGATCTTCAACACAAAATACAAATGTGCTGCTGTTATCCGCTTATCTCGGATAAGCACGGATAATCAAAAATTTGTCATATGTTAAGTATTTGCATTAGATGTTGAAAATTGGAGTATTTGTAATTGTGCTATTGTTAACCGCAGCCACCGGATAAGCACGGATAATAAAAAACATGTGATTTGTGTACTATTTTTGTTTGAGCTTTAGAAATTTGTTATCTACAATAACACTAGTGCTATCCGCAATACTTGGATAATCACGGATAAAATAAATTTGTAAATATAATATTGAATAATGTTTAAAAAATATAAAAAAATTACTTAGAATATTAAAATTATATTTCTTACTAAAAAACTTAATTTGTAAATAACCGTTAAAAGAAATTGATAAAAAAAATACTATCATTGTGATAAATTTCGTAATATTTTCCCACTTTTGTAATAGACTCTATAAAAAATTGTGGGTATGCACAACACAAAAATGCATTGCTCATTCACAATTCACAAGTAATTTGTATGTACGTATGTACGTATGCATGTATTGAACATGAAACCAGTATATTTTTCCGCTTAATTACAATTCCTCTCAGGTGCGCTGCCCAGAAGTTCCTCCAATATTTATTTAGTAAGTAGTTCAGGTTTGAGGAACTTTTCCTCACTTTACCAAGTGTTTTTCGCCACTTGACGAATTTATTTATATAATTGTGCTTGCAGCATTTCTTGTTGTGCAAGGTAAGAGTATTTTTGGATACTCTCGTTTCCCAAACATTGCAGCTACGATAAATAAACTGCGAGTAATCGTAAACTTTCCAATTTCCATTTTGTATGTAACGGTTGCCGCTGAAAAAAGCAGGAATTGTCAGTGGTCAGCCCCAACAGCTGATGGAAATGTCAAGTGATTATACTATATCTAACATATGTATCTATGTATGTATGTATGTATCTACAGCCATATGTTAGTTTAAATACCGTTCACATGCCAATTAAATCACACCTGTTCGTCTGACACTCGTTTTTGTTCATAAATATCCCCCAACCGTGTTTTAATAACCCTCAATGTTTCAACGAAGCGTATAGTGCATGGGGCAGGATCATGCGTACTTGTGGCGTGTGCGGTCTAACTCATTTTCTATTTGTTCGTAAATCAGCGGAGTTTAGCGCAGCGAAGCACGTCACGTAAAGGGTGTTTTATATACTTCTTCACACATACATACTTACGCGCAATATTTTTCCTCTTTTTTCAAATATAAAATTAAAAAAAAATAATGAAAATAGTAAAATAAAAAATAATGAAAAAAGTAAAAAAAAATTAATGAAAATAGCTAAAAAAATGTAATAATAATAATTATGCATAATGGGCTAATGACTGCTAAATTATTGATTGGGTCAATGCCTTTGCTAGATATACGCTGTAGTATATTGTTTTTTTTTTTTTGTAAATTTCTGTTCACTTTTGAAAGAAATTACTTTTACTGAATTTGGGTTCACTGAACAGCTAATTTTTATTGTTTATAAATAGTTTTTGTTACGCTGCCTTTGCTTGTCCCAAATTGCACTTTTTGGTTTTGGCGCCCATTTTGTCAAATTTCCCTATTTTTTTGGCTTTGCATTGCCACTTATTGTGATATTCTAACCATCAAACGTGTACTAACTTTCATTTGATATTCAATTTTATTATTTTGTATTAAATCATTTCATTAAATAAGTTGTTAAAAAATCATACTATTGCGTGTTCTATCCAAAATTACCTATTACACAGTTCGTGAATAAAAACATAAAAATAACAAAGACGAATTTTTAGCCTGAAAACCTTTCAAAAACACGTAAGTGGTTTTTTTTATCAATATGCTGGGGCTACGTGGGTCTTTGTGATTTAGGAGAGGGCACAATAGACCTAAGGTTACGGCGCAAACCGCATCCATCCTTACTCTTTACGTATTTGGTTTGAAAGAGACATAAACCAGCTGAGAATTAAAAAAGCGAATGCAACGTGTGAATGAAATTACTTAAATAATTAAATTAAAAAATGCGAGTATGTCGTATAGTACTAGAAAACATGAGAACAAATCACCGAATGACTATGGAAAAGGAAAAAATTGCGAAAAATGGGAGAAAGGGGGACGTCAAGGGGTAAAAAATATATTTGTATTGTTTTATAACAACATATCGTCGCCTCAAATTCGAAATAACGTAACTTCACTTTTCATAAGTATACAGGCGAAGGATAATAAAAACAATAACAATAAAAATCACTCATTTTGAGACAAAATTTGTGTTTTGGTTATAAAAATGTGATATACTGGTTATCATACACTGATATGTATATGAAACGAAATTTATATATTGGTTGTAAAATGGTTATATGTACATCGGTTATTATATCTGGTATCGATTTTCGAGTTGGTTTTTTTTTTTTGATGCTACGTTGTTTTGTATTTGAGGTGACGATATGTACGTCAATGAAAACCGATTTGAAGCGATTGTATTCCAGATTAATGAAAAAATCGAACTTTCATTAAATTGCGAAGATTTGAGTAACGCATCGACTATGCAAATCCCAGCACTGTAACAAAGTAGCTAACAAATTCCGTAAAAAATTTGTAAATTACAGCAGATTTTCCAAATCTCTTTCAAAACACAAGTTAAGGTCAATGCCACAGCCAACAGATTGCGCTTCAGTTTTATTGTGCAATAAATATAATGCAATAATAGCTCAATATAAAGGGCATATCAAGCGCTGACTTTCGTATACATACATATGTATGTATGTTTGTGAGCTTGTCTGCTCGCCACGAGTGGCGTCTGTCTGGCTTCAAGCCCGCTGGGGGATTCGTGCAACACCAAGCCACCAGCCAACCAACAACCAACCGATTATGCAATTCAACATTTCTTATTGGTTTTTGTTTGCGCTATTTTACACGTTTTTGTTGGGATGGTGCATTGCATTTCATAGTTAGGGGGACAGCAACGGTTATATGTACGTATATCCCTATGCTCGTGCACTTATGTATATTCTATATTGGAAGGTCTTCTCTGCTTGTTGGCTTGAAAAATCACACTAAAGCCTGTTGAAATCATATCAAACACTTGGGAAATGCTTTCGCAACTTGAATCTAATTATGAGCATAAGCAATACGCCCAGCACACGAAACATAAACGGCATTTTGAAATTCATAATTTTTAAGGGGGGAACACACATTGACGTCGCGATTTGGTTGCGCGATTGCGCGCTGAGCACGCGATCTCCTGGGTGTTGGGTGTGCGGTCTTCGCTGTTTGGGCGTTTCGTGGCGCTGCAGCGCGCATTCATTGAACTGCAAAACTTTTAGAATTATATAAATTTAATTTTGTGTTGGATTTTTGCAACTTGCAGGGGGGTTAATAAAACCAAAAATACTTAAAGCGCTTGCTTAGTGCGAGTCTGTGTTTTCTTCCGTTTGCAACAGCTGACTGGGCGCTTGCTCCACCCTCTGCGCTGGAAAATGTGGCTATTGACCGCGACCAATTATATGCCGCCAACCATAGTCTAACTGATTACTCGGTCAAGCGCGGGCAGCTGGATAGATGTTATCAGGAAGTATTAGGCGATAGTACTAACGGTGCTAATGCGGCGCTGCGCTCTTGCTATCGCGCTTTTGACAGCATTGGCGAAATTGTTTGCTGAACTCACGAGATTTGGCGCAGCGCGCAGTGAATCATGACGCAATTTTAGTATGTTTTAGCACTTAATTCCACTTTTGTTGTTCTTTTTTCGGCTTTTGGAAAATAGGAAACCATATGTAGACCGGCGTGGCTACTTTCTGGCGTGTACATAGGTCCAAACATACATATGTATGTATGCATATGCCTTGCGTATACCCGTTGCGTACGTGAGACAGTTTTTGCAATCACAACAACAATACTGCATTGAATTTAAACGAAAATGGTGCGATAAAGCAGATAAAAATTTGCACAACAAAAAGTGTGAGCAAAGCGAAGGCGTACAATTAATTTTAGTTATTTTGTAAATTAATTCGCATGTTGCATATGTATTGGTATTCGCAATAAGTACATTGTTTTTGCGCGTTCTTTTATTGTTTTATTTATTTTGTTTTTTTTTTTTGTATTTGAACATTGGAAATTAATTTTCAAACCCAAAACATCTGGCAGCCGCTGCAGTAAAAGGTTTATCTTTTATTCCTATTAATATTACTGTTGGTTTAGTTTTTGCAATTTCGAAATTTTTGGCATTTGCAGTTTTTCTTTGCTAATTTTCTTTTTTCCTGTGTGTGTGCCATAAATCATTTTGGTGAAATGCTTTTACGATTTTTTGATGGACCATGAAGTCAATTTGCATGCGTAATTTTATATATGTAAATGTATGTATGTATATGCAATTACATACATACATGCATATGGACACTTGAAAGAGGCAGCGCTCTCTGGAGTATCATAAAAAATTCGAGATGAGGATTGAGGAAAAATTTTGTTCATATACGCACAAAAAAAATGTGATGTTGTTTTAAGGGGTGACATGGGTTTCTTCGGGTAAAAACAGCCTTTTTTCAATAATTTTTTTCTCATATAAAAATTTATTATTTTATTCGAATTTTTTATTTTTATAAGCATACACTACGTATTAACAAAGAAATTCTGAAATTTTTGAAAACAAATATTTTAAACCGGTCATTGCGACGGCATTTCTGGTGACCCCTTGGAAAAGAGTTGCGCCCGCGTTGGCAGGATAACTCATTACAGGATCATCTAAAGTGAAAAATACGTGTCTTAGTTAAAACCATAATTTAGAACTTGAATGGACAAAATTAAAATTTCAGTGAAAATTCTGCGACAAAAATTTATTCTATTGCTAAATTTAAACTCTGGAATTGGTTATACTTTTCTGTGATGGAATTAAAAATAAAATTTCCGAGATTGGAATTAAAAATTGGAAATTTAATTTTCACTCCAAGACCTATGTTTTTTAATTAATAATAAAATTTAGAAACTTAAATTATTTTAGTTTTTTATTTTTTTTGTATTTTTTAATTTTAAAATTGGAGTAACAAACAAAAAAGTGAACACAAAACGGTCGATTTGTGGAATTGAAATGTATTTTTTTCATTTCAGTGTTTTGGATTAGTTAAACCCGAAAAAATTGATGCTCTAAAAAATAAATTTTGAAGTTTTATTTTAAAAAAATTTCCATTTTTAGGATTAATTCTTTTTATTCCAGTATTTTGGATTAGCAAACCCGAAAAAATTGAAGTTCTAAAAAATAAGTTTTGAAATTTTACTTTAAAAAATTGCCTATTTTTAGAATTAATTTTTTTTATTCCAGTATTTTGGATTAGCAAACCCGAAAAAATTGAAGTTCTAAAAAATAAGTTTTAGAATTTTAATTAAAAAAACGATCGATTTTTGCAATTAGAAAGATTTTTATTTCATTTTAGTATTATTTTGGATTGAAATTTTAAAATATTTTTAAATTAAAATTTTCAGTATAAAAAATAAAAATGTAATTCTAATGTTAACTCATTTCTTTTTTTAATGCATTCATTGCAACCCTCCCATCAGCCAGGAGTCGTTGTCAGGCAACTACATACATATATACTAGTTGCCTAACAGAATAGCGCTATAAGTTAAATAGTTGATTTAATGCAGTTAAGTGGGAAACAAGAATGCCGACAAATGATGACTATTTCATTTATTATCAGTGCAAATTTGCTGTCATTCCGATAATGTCTGTAATTATTTTACTGATACTATAGTCAATAGTGATTCATATAGATCGTATTGTATTATATAAACGCAGTCAAACTTGTTGTTTTACATGTGTACAAACATACATACTTTTACCTTGCACGACAGCGTTAATAATATTTGTCTTTTAGATCATAAGACTTTTGCGGCTTTATTACCAACTTTGTGGAAGGCGTTGCTGACCCACCAAAACCAATTGTAAAAGTTATAAATGAGCGCTTTGAAGAAAGCCATTGCTTTAGATGCATCATATCATAAAAATTTTTGCGGCAACCCTACCCTGTTTAACCAAACCTTTCTATAACTAATTGCCTGTACATTGAACCTGCTACATGTTCACACCCTTATTTTACTACTTTCTTTTAGCTTCAAATGAAAAAAGAAAGAAAGTATAAAACAAAAACGAAATTGAAATTAAAATTAAAAGTGTGGCACTGCCTTGCCTCGCGCCCCTCCAGCAGCAAATGGCATTAATTAATGATCATACGCTATTAACTCCTGGCAGAGCAGCGCAAGCAGCAGACAGTAAGGCGCTTAGGCGTTGCTTTTAAATCTTTTATTCAACTGCAGGCGTGTAGGCTGCGTTGCAGTTGGCAGCTTGAAGAGAATTGAGCGTGAAAGGAACAGTAATTTGTAGAACAAAAGTTGTTTGCATTAGTAAAGCCGTAAAAAATTGTTACAAAGTTTTTGGAGTTAGCTAGTAGTTGCCTGTTGTTCCAATTTTTCTTTGTGAACACTAACCATATCACTGATTTTCGGCTTCATAAGCACCGAATCGCCACCTCGTTTATATGCGAGGGGAGCGTCGCTGTTATTTATATACTTCTGTATTTATGTAGTACCTACCTGTTATGTGTTTACTTATGTATTAATATGTATTAATTTTGAGGCCTGTTTTCATGCACATGGAAACACCTACTAAGTATGCCAGTAGCGCATTAGTTTGCTTGATTGATTTGGCTATGCGACAATATGGTGGCGGTGGCGGTGGCGTCGGCGTTGGCGCTACCACGTGCTTTTTGCTCGCTTTTCTCTCTTGTTACACACATATGCTCTAATTACTTATTAACACTGCATGCTGCAAGCTAGCCGTGCATTAAATTATATTTTTCTTAAATCGTGTGTTGAATTTTATAAGAAAGCATTTCAACTGTCAAGAGAATCGCCCGGCCACATTACATTCCAACGTCGCTTTAACATGTGTCATCACACTTGAGTTGTCATATATGCACGTATGTATGTACGCATATATGTATGTAGTATAGCAGTACATAAGTATGTATGGATTTTATATACCGCTGTATGCTGTATATGCTTTTGTTTGTGGCTGGCCAACAAGCTGGTCGATTACCTTGTGATTTCTATAGGCCTACATGTTGGCACGTTCACACTTTTTTTCCATCACTCGTACAAGCATTTGCCATGCGGTTTTCGTTTCTTTAATTTTCAACGTGCTTGAGCAATACATGCGTTAAATTTACTGACGGATTCACGCTGCGTCTTTAATGCTTCTTTTTCTGTTACTTAATTTTTTTTTTTTGGGACTGTAAGTTGAGCACCGAAAATTCGGTAGTTTCAATTGTTTTATTAGTGCCTGCCATATGTATTAAGCGTGTAATACAATATTCATTATCAGTTGAGTAGACATAAGAAAGCTAGCGCGATCGCTTGCTTGCCGACATATGTATGTAGTTAAACGGTAGAGGAAACTTTTTCCCAGATCAAACTTGTGCACGGAAAGGTCATGAACACTGCGTATATGTTATAATACTTTGTTATGGCTAAACCGAAGTTGAAAGTTGGCTTGGTTACGCTTCATAATGTTAAATGAACAAGAGTATAGTGAAATGAAATGAAATTTAGTATAAAAGGCCTATTTTTGAACACTGCTCCAAGTAAATTTTCTAAAATATATTTCTGCAAAAATTTTCCTAGGCTTTTAATAATTCTTTTGTTGAAAAAATCAGCTTACTTGCTCGTAACCTCGTGGATTTCTGCAATTTTCTAACGGCAGATAATTGTCAAGTCACTTAATTTTGTTTTAATTAATTTCGAAGCCAAAAAACTTTTTCTATTATCTTTCTACATTCTGCCAAAAATAATAATTTAAAAAAGGAAAACTCTCTTATCAGATATACCATCATTTTTTTGTTACTGGCACATTCCGCTCTGCCTAAAGCGCTAAGTTTACCTTGCTCTATACGGCGAACTTCTATTTCCTGTCTAATTTTCTGAGTTTTCTACGTTTACGGTAGTTCCAATAAAAATTTTAAACGTCGAACCTAGTCTCGGTAGGATTAGAGCTTGGTTTTTACCGCACTCAACTTAAGTATTGATATTCATCGTCTTCTTTATTGGCGCATACACCGCTTACGTGGTTATAGGCGAGAAGTCCTTTTCATTGGATTTTCATTATTAACGTGGCGGGTCACAAACCTTACGATTCACTAGATCATATTATATATATGTATGTAGCATACACTTCCGCTTCCGCTGTCAGATATAACTAGTATATAACCATTTTATAACCAATTATATATCCAATTTATAACCATTTTATAACCAAAATACCAATTTTGTTTCAACATGATTGGTTTTTATTATCTTTTTTTCTTTTTATCTTATTTTTTCCTTCACTTGTAAACTTATTAAAAGCGATGTTACGTTATTTGATTGTTTTTTTAGGTGGCGAAATATTTTTTGCATTAAAAATAGTTTTGGTTATCTCATTATATTTAAGTTTTACTGCTTTTTGAATCAGAATACTGCTATCAGTTTTTTATATCGAACTAAATTTAACTTTGTTTTTTTATTTATAAAAACTTCATACTTTTTTATTATACTTAAACCTTTTTGTTCACATACAATTATTTAACAACTAATTAGTGCAAACACTTTCTGAAATAAATATGAAAGTACTATATACATACATACATATAGTATGTATTTGCCCCTAGCCTTTCAAAATGCTCTACTCTATACACAGACATGCAAACAAATGCTTATTACACTTGCCATTTCGCAAAAGCTAAAAGCTAAAATTAACGATATTTATAACATTTGCCTCATAATCGTCAGAAAAAAACCCTCTTGATTAACCCCTGAGTGCTTACTTAATATACTAAGTTGCTATAAAGAATTGTGATAATTTTTAAACTCGTTGTCTGCTTCTTCTTAATACACATACAAACAATTTAACTCAACTCGCCTATACATATATGTATATGTGTGTTTGTATGCATTTCTTTGAGTCTTCCTCGTACCTTGCTGCCCAGATGTCCAAAAGTCTATGATTTCAATTATAATGCGGCACCGACGAATGCTCGTAGACCGACGACGGGCCCATCTACATACAAACAGCCATATACATATAGTATGCACATATACCCCATAGCCCCGCTGGACAACCCCTTTGTGAGCAGAAAATAAATAAATTTATGCATATTCATATATGTATATATGTATACTATATATAAATAAATAAACCGCATGTAGATAAAAGCGCGATTACACTCCACTCCTTCCAGTGCCATTACTTATATATACCATATATGTGCACTTATTTATATACATAATACCGTATATATAAAGCATATATACATGTACATACATATGTATAAATTATATGTACTGAAATTGGGGAAGCGCCCACCACTGTATGGGTGTGCTGTTTCCAAAAAATATTCGCACTGTGGCCTTGAACGTTTCGTTATAACATGTATTCTGTTTAGACGAGTTCATTCTGTTTCCCACAACAGCGCTACATGCTGTTCCCCAACTCGTCTGTTGGGGGGCTTGTGTTCACTCAACTTTTGACTTTGCATTTTGAGTTGTTTGTGTTTTTACGAGCGTAGTGTCGAATTTTATCGTATGAGTGAGCTTTCGCGTACTGTAGGCTCCGGCTATTTTGGCAATTGGCTCGTTCGTTTAGTTTGAGTGGTGCGGTTTGTTTGTTGTTCGTTTGATATTCGTGTATGATTGACTTGTGTGACCGCTGAGTTGGTTGATTCGGTCGCGATTGCTGTCCGGTCAAACGATCAGCTGTAGCTTTGTTGGGGATCGTTGGGGAACGCATATTTAGTACGATTTCTGCTCTTCTCAGCATTTGTTGTTTTTCTAGTTGTGGTGTTATATCGCCGCTCTTATAAGATTCGACTCCACACAAATTTGTCGGTCTGCCTGCCATTTGGCTTCACTGTCAGTCCTCATGGTAATTTCAGTTTGGCATTGCCAATGTCGAACTGCTGAGTGGATGGGCTGTCGAAGAGTTATACATATGTACATACATATGTGTGACTGTCTGATCATAAATCGCTGTTGTCTGTTGTTCTTTTCGTGTCTTTATTATTTTATTCTTATTTTTTGTTTACAAATACAAATGGATTCATTAGCTTTTTTGCAAGTTTTGTGTCTTTTTCGCATGGCTTCCTCTTTTGTGAGGTATTGCTTTGTGTGACCACTTACTTGTATATAGTGCGTAATGCGTACGTTCGTATACTATTGTATTATATACATACATACTAATAATTATGTACATATGTTTGTATGTATAAGCACTGTGATTGTATTTTTTGTTTGCTTGAATATATGAATTTAAGTATTTGGGTCTACTTTCGGCAAAATCGCTTGCCATTTATAAACTAAATAGATACAAATTATACATACATACATACGTACATTTCTAAGTATATATTACACTTTTCTAAAACATAGTATCGAAATCCTCATGGGAAAACGAATAAAAATTCGCAATCTTTTGCTAATAATTTTATATTATTTAATATTAAAAGATTTGTTGCTTTTGCGAAAGTTATTTCTTGCCAGATGTTCATAGTTTTGAGATCAGGAGGAATATATGTATAGCGCGTATTGCTGACAAAAATCACCAAAATCGTAAAAAAATTGGGAATAAAGTTTGTAACGGCGTCATCTAACGGAAGCTTCAGGCAATGCATTGTAACGACGGGGTCGAGTCGTAGGAAGTAGGTGTTAGTTATTTTACTACAGCAGAACGTAGTAGGTTACCTGATTGCACAAGAACTGGAATTCAGTGATTTTTAAACCGCTAAGACTTACTTCAGCGATCTAATCCTTTTTCGATCCGTATGTTTTATGTTACCAATCAAAAGGTTTGGTCTTCTACAAAGCCTGAACTCTATGGTTAAAAAATAATAATTTTTAGAATAATTAGCGATCCTTTCCGATTTTTTTTAGTTTTAGTCTCAAAGCTGTGTCATAGTTCAAAAATTTCCACTTAACAAAAAAGGTATTTCAATAAATTTATATGCATATGTATGTATTTAAATACTCGTATTATATATAGATGAAAATCTTAGCGTCAAATCTAAAAAAAGTACGATGTAAAGCTTTTTGAAACTTAATCAGTTGCTGGCGTTCGATTTTAACTTAGTCTTTGTTCCAGATCTATTGCTGATTTGTAACATCTTTAGAATATTGTTCTAAATTTTCAAATTGATCCTTGAAAAGTTGAGCACCCGAGATCAGCTATGTATATCAGCTGTAATCTCTCTGATGGCTTCTGCTCTCTTGAAAAAAAAAATGCATGTAAAAGTAACAACAAAGTTAACGAGTTGAATTCGTGCTAGATTAAAACAGTATAGCCGTGTTTCCTAAAACTTTGTTTTCAAAGTCGGTTGCCAAAAGTTTTAGTGAACCACTCAACCAATCTTGATGAAATTTCTCACAGGTCTTCGTGATACTATTTACCAGGTCTTGGACAAAGGATTTTTGTTTTTTTAATTATAATTATGATAAAAATATATATAAAAATAAATATAATATGTATCTTTTTTATATAAAAAAAGCTTTGGAAGGGACAAAAAGACACGTTTGCTGAAGAGCTAGAGAGTTATAACATTCCATTGAAATTTTGTAAAAAACCGTTAAACACAGTTTATGTATAAAATGTCAGGATTCATGGTTTTCTATGTCCAGTCTCCATAAAAATGTGTAGAATGAGAAATGTTTGCTTAAATCTAATTTATTTTCCGTAAATATATTAATTCTATATACATATACATACATACATATGTATAGGTATATGTACATATATTTAAATTTTAATTTGCAAATGTGCGCAGTGGTCCATTTGCCATTTTGCCGATTTTTTTTTGCACTTTTACGTTTTTTGTTATTTTTTCTATTTTTTTTTGTTATGTGTATGTTTGTATGTTTGTATGTACGCCAGTAAAGAGAAGAAGATGTATGTATATGTGGGTATATATTTTCCTTAAATTTAAATGTGCGTCGCATTGTCAAAATTAAGACAAAAACAATCTGGCTATTTGGCCACACATAAATAATACTAGATAATAGCCGCGCGGAAGAAGGCACGTACAAAGGTATATGTGTCTGCCTGTACATACATACATACGTATGTATTCGTGCTCGTAAACATCAGCTAATACAGCTTGCCTCTCTCGCCGAACATTTAGCTGCGATTAGATTGTTGTGGAGAGGCTTGTGTTGTTGTCTAGAGGTTTATGCACTCTGCTTGTTTTACGTTCACCGTAAGCATGATTGATGGATTTACAAACATTAATTACTTTTTTCTTAATTTTAATTACATTAATTTCTTCACTTATGGTTTCTGAAGATATTGCTTTCATGAAAGGGAGCGTTAGTTAGGCCGAGCATGCCCAAAACTCGCAGCAAAATATTTTTATGACTTTCAGACTTGAATTGCAAATAAAAGAAAATTATATTAAATTAAAGAAAGAAGATGAATTTTGTATGTCAGCGGCAAATCATTTTAAAGGCACATTCGGGAGCCGATTAGCAGTTGGCAATTATTAAGTTTTATTTTCTATTTGCCTAAAAAAATCGCCAGTAAAAATGTTTACATGTCGTGAAATGCTCGTTTTTGGTAATATCAACTCACTTGATAATTTGCAAACGATTATGTCGTTTTAGAGCTTTGCCAAAGTCATCCTTTGGGCCCACAACGTGCTTCTACATTTCTTTGTCTCTCTGTTTCGTAATGTTGCTTTTGTTCTAAAACACATTAATTGCAGCAGTTCAGCAGCCTTTAAGATTGCTTCCACTGGAATTGTTTAATTAAATATAAATCTACATATATACACATATATATATGAATATATATACATATGTATATAACCACAGTTAGCCTATTTTGTTCCCACCAAGGTAACTTCTCACTCAACAGATTTGCATAGCTGCCGAAAACGTGAGAGTTTCTCTAGTTCTTTGTAAGTGTATACATACATACATACATATCTATTCTTTAAGTAGCGAATTCACGCTTTTGATCTCCGCATTGTCATTCCCATCATCGTTCCACCAATTGCTTTTAACCGAATGCTTCAGTGCGAAAATGATGATTTAAGAACCTATTAAAAATTTTAATAAGCCTGTCTTTACTCATATGCGGACAGGTGCGAATCTAATTTTCTACTTTATTAATGATTATTCAAAATTTCGTCTATATCGTGCTTATTTTGGTGTTCGTAGCTGTATTTTAGAACAAAATAGGAGTGGAAGTCTCCAGAGCTTAAGCGCGTGAAAAAAACTGATTTATGAGTTCATGACTTTGTAGCTCACAAAAATGTAAAAACCCGAGTGGAGAAAGGGGTATAAGTGATTTTTGCATAGATTTCATTTTAGCAATTTCCCATGAAACCTATTGTCACAACTCTATTTTTAAACATCGGAAACTTAACCGACCGTTTGCATGTCGAGAAAAGTGTGAAAGCATAAAAAATATGTGTTTCCGTTAGCAGCACCGTTCAAAGGTAACGGGTTCGTTAAATTGGAGCTCGATATTCTTTTTGCTATTGTAGCAGTTATGAAACCTTGTTAAGTGTCTTGTTAAGAATAATAGAAATAAAGATCACGACAAAGTCATAACATGCTTGGAATGTATTGCTCGTGAAGTCATGGAAAAGTTGACGAATGAAAAGGACGAATGGAGAGTATTGTAGTGTCTCAATCTTTAGGTTATCTTCAGCGTGCACTAAGAGCTGATACAGGACCGTTCCCACGACAGTCGGATCTATGCAACCGGTACGGACCCGGATTTTTATCCGGACAGGAACGCGAGCATATTTCTGCCGCTGCAACAACAACGACCTTTGCTGTTCTGCTCCAATAGAACACAGACATTATTGCGGTTACCAGGCTTTTCAGTCTTGTTTCGCTTATATTCACATATCTCGAAGTCCATACTTAAGTAATATTGCAGAAATGTTTGTACTGATATTATTTTATATGAACTGGTGGGTCCAATAGTTGTTACAGTTTCCGCGTACTTGGAAGGCAATCACTGCGTTTGCAGCCGATCTCAATGTCGGATCAAGCAAGGAAGACTTCTAAAAAAGCTTACTAAAAACCTTAAAGAGTAACTTAAGGCGACTATCTTGAGACCGATCAGCGGTAACTGTGCTCTCCAGAAGTTTTATTATTGACTCAGTCGTAGAGCGGCCGATATTAAGATAGTTTTATGGAATAATTATTAGAAAATTTTTGAAAATATTTTTAGATGCGGTTCGAAATGTTGAGGATCGGTTGTAAAAATACTTTCGGTTTAGGCTTACGATTTTCGAATACCGTTCAAATTTTTCCAGATAATTTCTCATATGTATATGAAATATATTTCCGGCAACTGTTCAAACTGATTTTTTTTGAGTTGTTGTCTTCCAATTTTGTTTTTTTTATTAATATTTGCATACGGCCTATCATACTTGCCTAAGACCTCTGTGCAAATAGAGTGGAGTAAGTAACCTCGTGACGACCCGCAAACGCCGACGCCGACGCCAACCGCGACGTCGCCTTCCCATTCAAGAAATCGACCATTTGGTGTTTCGGTTTGATTTTGGTTGGCGATTTATTTGTGGAGGGCAATGGCTTTTGCTGGCTCTCAAGCCAGCCGGCGAGCTAAGTGAAGCTCTTTGTTTGAAAGACTGTCGTAGGCTGGAAAGTGTTTGGGCTCAAAAGGCATTTACATTGCCTTATGTGAGCTTTTATTACTTTTTGATAATGTACTTGTGTGTATGTATGTGTGCTTGCGCTTGTGGGGGTGACGTCGAAATATCATCTGCCTTTGCTTTGAAGGCGTTTGCAAGCTGTCGCTAAGCAAATATTTGTTACAACAGTTATAGATAGAATTTGAGTAAGCCCAAAGACGCTATTGCGTTTGTTGTTGTTGTTGTTAAGTATGTGGGTTATGTGACATTATTAATAATGCTGATTAGAATTATTGCTTTGTTCAATTGCTTGCAAATTAGCAATGTAGCAAGCTTATCTCAACGGCCGTATATACATATATGTATGTACATATGTGTTTACATTGTATATTAGTAATTGTACATAGACATTTGTATACATATTTACGTAATTGTCAGAAAAAATGAATGAACATATGATTGCATGAATGAATGCCTGCGCCGCGATAAACTTTGCCTCTTTCCGTTGCAAAATTCAAAATCAAAAACAAATTCGAAAACAAGAAAAAATGTCAACTTCGGCTGCATCGAAGCTATTATACCCCTCACAGGTGCATTTCTAATAGTATACAAGGGTAAAAAAAATATTTTTGACTTATCAGTTTCTATGGCAGCTATACGCTAGAGTGGTCCGATTTGAACATTTTCTTCAGAGATTGCAGAGTCACGTTGGAAAATAATCTTTTCCAAATTTCGTGAAGATATCTTGTCAAATAAAAAAGTTTTCCATACAAGGACTTGCGTTGGATCGATCAATTTATATGGCAGCTATATGCTAAAGTGGTCCGATCTGAGCAATATGTTCGGCGCTTGCAGAGTTGCCACGGATAACAATACGTGCCAAATTTCGTGAAGATATCTTGTGAAATAAAAAAGGTTTCCATACAAGGACTTGATTTTCATCGTTTCGTTTGTATGGCAGCTATATGCTATAGTGGTCCGATATCGGCGGTTCCGACAAGGAAGCAGCTTCTTGCGGAGAAAAGTACATCTGCCAAATTTCAGATCGCTAACTCAAAAGCCGAAGGATATACAGAGACATCTGGACATGGCTGCTTCGACTCAGCTCGTCACACTGATTATTAATAAGTATATTTTTTAAGGGTCGCTATAGTTTCTTTCTGTTCTAAATGTAATGCGCTTCATGGCAGACTTAATCTACCCTGTCCAGGGTATAAAAATACAACATGCAAATATGTACATACATATGTACATACATTTGTGTATTGCACGAAGCACGTCATTTTAAAGTCTATGCCTTCACACACATTGTCGACGGAGGAAACGTTAATTTTGTGACTTTTTCACCAGTGTTCTGTTTGATAATTTTATTTCCCTGTTTTATTTGTGTCACTTTTTTTCAGTTTTTGTTTTTGTTATTTTTATTTTTAATGCATTGAGGTCAGTCCATAGCTTTCGCTCGAATTTCTTTATTTGCTGCAAAACAGTAAAAATATGTTTGTATGCGCACACATACATACATACATGCAAATAAACGATACTTCCTTGCCTGTCTGTGCCATGAGCTGCCTTATGCAAGTCCATGCGCAGAGTGTCTTCATTTAGATTTTGCAATTTTTTTTCGCAAAAATGAAAGAGAAAAGTAAACGCAAAGTATATTCAGCGCACACTGCTGTTGCTTCAGATTTTTAATATTTTTGTACTCTTATTTTTATTTTTATTTTTATTTAATGTTTGATATTTTTTTCCTTTTGCGGCTGCATCTCCGCTTGCAAATAAATAATAAATAAATAACTCACAGCCAACACAACAAACGCGTTGCGAATTCTTAATGACGGTGGCGCGCAGCGTAGGCATACAGCAACAAAAAACAATAACAACAACAATAGCAACAATGCGTAAATGCTGCGCTGCTACTGAATGCCAAAATGTCGTTGAATTGATGGGCCGGAAGTTGAATTTGTGCAATGTCGTCTTTAGTGTTTGAGTTGGTGTTTTGCTGCTGTTGCGCTTTATTTGTTTGTTGCTATTTTATGCTGTATGCCGTATGTTTTTATTACACTTATTTGCGCTACTTGTTGACTTGTGTTTGCGGCGCGCAATCTCTGCAATGGATTTTCGGGAAATTGCCGAACGGAAGCGTCGTCATTCTATTTATACACATGCACACACACACACATGCTAACAAAAAACCATGTATACATATCTATAGTGGCTTAGTAGCAGAACCGTTACAGCTTGTATGTGCAAACAGCAAACAGTTTCTTCTGGAGTAGTCTCCACCCATAAGTAGGCGTTAATGGGCTGTGTAGACTTTTGACCAACGCGCGCCAGCGCCTAACGCTGTTTGGTTACCCTTTCGTAGAGTTATCGTTGCACTAATACACACACACACGTTTACACAAAACCACAACACACACACACACACAGCGCGCGCACCGGCATCTGTAATGGCTTAATTGTCGGCGAACATGCAACAAGTCGTCGAAACCTTGGCTTTGTTTACCTTTTCAATGGCAGCGACAGCAGCAAGTAAAGCACACCACGCCACCGCACGGCACCGCACAGCCTAATAGCAATAGCTGCTTATCGAAACTTCAGCAGCACTCGGCATTAGCCGCACTGCGCTCCAGTAGTTTGCTAATGATTCTTCTGGCAGGCGCGCGCGCACCGTGCCATTTCCATTTCTGATGCTTGAATGTTGCTGCCGCTTCAATTAAATGCACTGCAGTTCGAAGCGTCTTACCTTGTTACGTGCCTTTCTGCATGCCATGCACGTTGGCGTAGGTTCAGGTTGAGCCCCTTTTCGTTTCGATCGCATTTGGCTGGGGTAGGGTGGCGCGCTGATCATGAGCATTATAGCTAATGTGGCAGGCCACCAATTGCACGGCGGGTGCATTAATGAATTCTTGAAGGGGTCCAAAGGCGCAATTATACATTAAGTGTATTAGGCATTGTGTTGTAAGTGTTGTTTGGTAAGAAAAAAAACATCATAAACCGTATAAAAATAGATTAAAAAGGTGGTGTCATTGACACCTAGCGGGGGAAGTTGCGCTGTGCTTCGGTGTTCTGCAATGATAGCTCAACGCTTTTAATATTGCTTATTTATTAACATATGTTATTCGATTTTCCACAACGGTATTTTACTTTTATGTATTATAAAAAATTTATTATAAAAAAGAAGTTTAAGCAGGTAGCAATGCTATAATCTCTGAGCACATTGTCCATATCAAACCACTACAACATAAGTTAGAATGAATTTTTTTTTTGTAAATTCGAAATCTCTTGAGCTCCTAAAATAAGTAACTAGAACTAAATTGTTTTTATATTTGAAGTGATTTTGGAAAAAAATTCAATGAGACATTACAACATGCATTGATCTACCGAAAAAATTTGCATAAACCTTGCCTACATTTCGGCGCAGTGAGTTAAAGCGAATTCTTTTTAAAAAGGCATCGTTACAACTTAAAGTTGATGTAGGGAATCCTAAGCAGCATAAAGCTCAATTTTGATTGTTTTGATTTGACGTTATTTGGCATTTTAGGTGACGATATGTACATAGATATCCACAAAGCTCAATTTTGATAGTTTTGATGAGATGTTATTTGGCATTTTAGGTGACGATATGTAGATATCCACAAAGCTCAATTTTGATTGTTTTGATGAGACGTTTTTTGCATTTTAGGGGAAGATATATAGATATAGCCGCGGGAAACTTATAGTTTCGAGAAATCTTCGTTTAAGGGGTTACACCCGTGTGTATTTTTTTTTTTTGCTTTTTCAATAGTTTATGTTTCCAAAAATATCCTGTGAAATCGGCAAGCTCGTATCTTGAATAGTTTTTGGATGGCAGCGTTCTAAAGAGCGACCGCTCGCAGGTATAAATTGTTGAAACTTTAAACGCGTTTTTCTCGAAACGACAATTTTCAAAATTGCTGACAACATAACAATTGACCGAAGCACTGAGTATTGTTGAATACATTTACTATACAATGACCGACGATCTTTTTGATTGGTTGAAAATTGTCAATTTGGCATTAAAAAAATAATAATTTTTACCTAAAGAAAAGACATTTTTTTAGAACTACGCCATTTTTAAATTTTGATATTTTTCAAAAATTGTAGGTCATTGTATGAGAAATGTCTTAAAGTTTAATAAAATTTTTGAATGTTTTTGTTTCAGCTACTAATTCTGTCGGAATCATGTCAGCAGTTTTTTTTTGGCACCTCCGAAGTCAGCACATAACTCCGTTATTTTTCAATAGTTTTGTAAAAGAAAAATCTTAAAGTATAGCTGAAAATATACCTTATTACGTCCAAAAAAGCTCGAAACATTCAATCGAGTATTTTCTTTTAAAAAAATACACGAAAATCGCCTAATTTTTCATGCGTTACACTGGTATAATTCCTTAAAGTTGAAAATTTCAATTATTTAAAGTTACTCTTTTTGATTAAAAATATATTTCACGTTTTCATTTTATATAATATATTTCACTTAAATACCTACACTTCACTAATTCGTTACATTGCACATTTATTTCATATTATAAAGTGCAAAAATAGCTTTTGTTCAATATTTGACTTACTGTTCAATTCTATTTATTTGCACAATCACAAAACGGTTGCATGCTGACAAATAACCAGTGTTGCCATCCTAATATATTTGCAACCAAACGAAAATAAGATAAAAAGAAAGATGATGCACCGTAAAATAATTTTGCATATTTCTCTGCTCTTGAGAAACCAAGGTATTAGATGGAGCAGTGTTCTTGTTTTTTTAAAGCGCGATCGTAGGCCTCCAATGCAGAAAGGAGATCTGAGTAAAAAACTAATAATATTTTATTTGTTTCCTGCCATTGTGGTATAATCTGTTTACTTATTTCTTTCGGTTCATTAACAAAAGTTGTGTCGGTAAGGTAACACTTACTATTTGTCAGTTTGCAACCCTTTTGTTATTGTGTAAATAAATAGCATTGAAGAATAAGTTAAATATTGAGTTAAACTCATTATAATAGGAAATAAATGTGCACAAACGAATTAGTGAAGTCTGAGTGAATATATTTTATAATCTTGATCTGGAGAACCTCCTCTATCCGCTCAAACCCATTTCAACCCCAAGAACTGGGGTCGGTATTCTAATGTTCTTCTTACAAACATTATTTTTAAACAATATTTTCGATATTACAAACCATGGTTAAGTCCATTATGTTCTATGAAGTCTTCATGTGGTGGAGGGCTCTAGAAAAGAACACACTTGCAAAACACCTTGAGAGCGTTCAACGTTCGGCACTCATCAGCATGTGTGATGCACTAAAGCCCACTCCAATCATGGCAATTAATGCCATCTTGCACATAGTACCCGACATCGACGGAAGACGTATGGTTGAGAAAGTTGCTATCCGACTCTAGAGTATCTGAGTTCTTAAAATAACACGTATCTGAACACTCGGATATCCTTACACACTTTGACTTGAAAGGATCATTTAGATCATGGAGTTGCCAAACCGAACTTTGGCTGCTCCTTTTCTGCGAATATATCAACGAGAGAGTTGTGGGTGGAAAAAAGCCGTTGGAGAAGGTAGGTTTAAGGATGGGTCGCAGATTGGGGGAGAAGGTTGGTGGAGGGGTTTACTGTCAGGAGCTCTCTATCTACTCCAGCTTCAGACTTCCTGACTATTGCAGTGCCTTCCAAGCCGAGGTTGCAGGCATTAAGTGACCATTCGCGTAGACAGCAGAGCGGCGATACTAACCTTGAACTCATTAACAGTGCTTTCTGGGTTGGTCGAGGAGTGCCTAACCTCGATATCAATAGTATCGAGGGTTTTTGTGATAAGACTGGTATGGGTGCCAGGCCATAGCGGAATTGCAGAATATTGCAAAGCTGATGAGCTAGCAAGGAAAGGTACCCTGGAGCCGCTATCGGTAGAATGGGAGCGAGTCGGTGCTCCCGTATCCTCTTGTGTTAGTAGATAGCTGCGCTTCGAGGAAGCTTGCCTAGCGCTGAGCCACCATCGATACATGCGCTGTCGCAAAAGCCTTTTCGTCCTACATCAATCGCAAGAGATCAGAGCCTCTTCTTAAGTGTGGGGCTTTTAGCAGACCATTGGCCTATTGCCGTCCATGCTGTAAGTTTGGGAATATACATACATACATATATTATAAATAGATGAATTAAAAGAATTGAAGTTTTTGTGAAAGAAAACTTAACGATTTGTTATAATTACTTTTGTAAACAAAAATAATTTTTCTGCTTTTTCACCGCATGACTTTATCCCCGCCACGCTCTGTGCGCAACACCCTGTATACGATTTACCCCATTTCCCAGCTAATGCGCACCTTCTCAAATCACTTCACTTACATTCTTACTTAACCAAATAGAGTAATCGGCGCGCTTTAACCCACAAGCGTGCATTAACAACAACAACAACAACAAGAAAAATAAACATTGAATATACTATGATTACACGGCTATGAGAATATAAGAAAGTAAAACCGAAGCGTAAAACTAATTATGAGATACCTAACTGATTGCATGTTCCACGGCAGTGCACTTGCAACACAAATATAGCGAACAGACCTGCCCTGCTGTTGATGAATGGTAGGGGAATAAAAATAAAAAATATGTATAAATATAGAAAAAATTTAATAGAAATAAAAAGAAAAAGCAAAAATAATAAATGAAAAGAAAATCAAAAGAAAAATTATGAATCATAAAAAGAAAAAGAAGCTACCAATACAAACACCCGCCAGCAGTAAGTGCTGTACTAGCTGCCCCTCAAATTTACCGCGCCTCAGGTGCTTCAACCGATCGTTGCATGCATTTATCGACGCTCCCCAGCACCCACTGGCGGCATGCGCGCAGGGGCACGGTCCTAACATACATACATTTATACTTCTTTGTATGTATTACTTATAGTTCTTTCGCCAGACTTCACTGGTTTTCCAAGCCTTAACTTAACTCAACTCAACTCAACTTAACTTAACTTAACTTAACCCCCGTCGACTCCCATTAGCAATGTTGTTTGCCAAAGTATTGGAAAAGTGTCAGTCTAAGCACACACACATACATACATGCTTAAGTGTGTGTGTGTTTGCTATTGCAGTTGGCATGGATTTCTGCAATTGTTGGCTCGCTGGTTAGTACGCAACGTTATGTAAACGTCATTAAGCCATTCGAAGTGTTGGTGCTGGCGCTGTGCAAGCGTATCGCGTCATCGCGTCTGCTTTGTTTGGAATTCGGACATAACGCGCTAAACTAACTGCTTAGCTAGCATAGTTTTATTGCCAAGTCTATGCTAGCTTAAGCTTCGTTTGTCTTCTAATGTGCGTGTATTTGCTGTCAAGCCGGAAATTGATTTGCTAATAATTTTCTTTTTCGGAATAGGAAGTAGTAAATTGATTTGTGCGGTCAGTGGAAATAAGTGGCGGACGAAAAGGTTAGAAATGGCTAAAGCGCTAAAATGTTGCCGCGAAAGACGAGGTTTCGCTGAGAAAATTATTAACAAAGTGTTTCGTAAATTCATTTGAAAGACTAAGTTATCTTTACCACCGAAGCTAGCGTGGATTGAGCAATCCAATGACCCAATTCAAGGTAGTCTTCTCTGATCCGAAAAGCTGGTCTGAAATCATTTTTTTAAAGGAACTGCATTATCTCCTGAATCGAGCTCAATTCGCTACTTTTATCATTGTCATCATATATACATTTGCGGATAGTTTTTAGACCGTGAGCAGCGAGGAGTCATTGAAAGTAGTCCTAGATGCTCATTTTCCTTTGAACCGCTGAAGAAGTCCGACTTGGGGAGCTTTGAGAGGACTGTACAGTCTTCTTGAACCTCTTCGATGAACGTCACCTTACTTGGAAAGTGGATCCCCATCTACACGAATTGTGTTAGATTAGGCCATGTTTCGAAGGCTAGTTACATTTATACTGTAAGCTTGAAAGAGCTTTTACGTCAGTGCAAAGGATTTCAGGCCCATTAGCCTATGCTCGTTTCTATTGACAACGTTGGAGAGACTAATGGATCTATATATTAGAAGCAGAATACCGAGGGGTAAACTTTATCAAACGCCTGTTGATAAGGTGAAATACCTGGTGCTTATTTTTGATAGAAAGCTTTCAAAGAGACAAAATTTTGAAGAGAGATTAAAGAAGGCATCGGTTGCTTTATATGTGTTGCTGTATAGGAGCTATCGGCTGGCTAAGGTGGGGAATCTCACCAAAGGTAATGTTTTGGTTCTACGAAACCGTAGTGAAACGAAACATGTTCTATGTGTATTCGTCTGTGGAGTGCGCTCGAAAATACTACAATTGCTAAAGAATGGCGTTTAATGTTTGCTATAAGGCTCATGAAAGCTGGATATAAGAAGGGGTCCGAACAAGGCACGCTTAGTTTCTCTCCAACTTCAATTTCATTCTTGAAAACTTGGATTACTGCGTCGCAGACGCCACTACGGGCGGTTTATTCTTGGTTTGGGTGCCTGGTCTTAGCGGAATGAGCTTACCAGATTGGGCATCCTTTCTTGGCTCGCAGCGGAATCGGGCCGAGTTGGAGCGGCGTGTAAACTAAGCGAGCAGAGAAATGTTAAATCGAAGATGGTTAATAACTTTATGTTTATTATAATATTAATGTAATCAATTATGTGGCAAATACTGTACTTCAGTAATGGAATGCATTAAGCAAACAACAGTGTATTTTCTATAATGGTCACAATATCTTAACCTCTGTTTTTTTCTTCTTCCAGGTATGCGCCGAAGAAAAGTCCCAAGAGGAGGTGGTGCTCTTAGCGCTCAACTATATGGATCGCTTCCTATCCACAAAATCGGTAACAAAGACACATCTGCAAATATTGGCGGCCGCCTGCCTGTTGCTGGCTTCGAAATTGCGCGAGCCCAGTTGTCGGGCGTTATCTGCCGAACTGTTGGTATTCTACACCGACAACAGCATATACAAAGGCGATTTAATTGTGAGTACTAAATCAACATACAATTTTACCTGTTAATTGCCCTAATAGAATTTCAAACATTACTTAAGTATGCTAAAACAGAAAAAAAGGAAAGACGCTTCTAAGACACAGCAAACACACTGGGAAACGTTCAACAACGGAATGTGTTTGAGTGTATGTGTGAATGCGTGTGTATCTGCGTGTGTGTGAGTGGTGCGACTTCCTGTTTAGCTACGGCACGCATCCAGGAATTATCACCTAAACATCTTCCGCACACTTTGCTCCATTAGTATGTTGCTCGAAACTGTTATATTTGGAATTTGCTTGCCAAATTAACGACAGCATCAACAGTTTGTTCAAATATACTCGACATTCGCCCAGGCATAGTGTAAATACACACACACATACACACACACACATCCATACACACCCAGTTCAATATTCGCACTGGCAGTTTGCGCGCACATTGAACTTGTCAGAGAAGGTTGCTGGTCCGCGCGCCCCCCTCTTCTCTGCCAGCCTTCTGGATGCTGTTGAGCACCCAAAGAACCAGCCAAAGTACCATAGTCAGCAGTCAGCAGTCAGCATTATCGCTGGAAAATTTAACACAGTGCTAAAAAATTCGCACGCATCGACGCGTCGCGGTCAATCGTTGTCGGTCTGCTGCGTTGATTTGTTTGTGGTTTGCTGTTGTTGCTGGCGGTCAGTTAGCCACTTAAGCGGTTGGTCAATACATCGCCGGTTACATAGTTGGCGCGCAATGGCGTTGTTAAGGTTTTGCTACATGGGAAAAGCAAATATTAGCGGCTTGCCGGCAGTCTATTTCGCTAGTTGGCCAGCTAACTTAGCTGCAGCTGTCGCTGCGCGCTGCCGTTGACGCTGACGCCGACGCAGTCATTGCTGTCAACTCTTAAGTTCCTTCGCACACATTAATTGCGACAACGTCGATCTGCCGACGCTGACGGCGCAACCCGTCGAGTCGATTGTTACTTGCATATTCTTTCTTAGTGGCAATCACTACGCAGCCTCCGCCGTTGTTGCGTTGTCATCTCTTCACTTCTGCAAATAGCTCAATCAATTATAAACGAATAGTTTGCCAAGATTTCGTAGGCAAATACTTGTACGCCTAGTGTGAGCTGCGCTTTGTGCGAGCGACGTCGTCGCGTCTGTGTGCTCTTTCAAAATGTTGCCAGGCAACCCTGCTGTTATGCGTGTGTCACCCATGTCGCTTGCACTCGCTCATCTCCATTTACATACCGACATATTTGCTAATTCTAAAGAGTAAAAGAAAAAATTAATTACACATATTAATAAAGAATCTTCAGGCTTTTATTAAAGCGTCTCGCGCCTTGCTGCGGTCGCTGTGCGCATGCGCAACACATACTAACCTCCATAAATATTTGTAGTTGCGCATTTTTGCAATTCACGCATATTTTTGTACGCACGCGTACTTACAGGGTTTTTCAATAAGAGTGTTATAATTTCTTTTCAAAAAGAGAAAAGCTAGTTGTTAAGGAAATCCAAATGTTTTTATTTCATGTGAAGTAAAATCAATACATTAAATTCTGAATATATTTAAAAGGGTCTCCACGACTTCTTTCGCAGGAACGAATTCGATGAACCCAATTTTCGAGTACCTTTTCCACTTAATCAAGTCGTATGTCAAGAATAGCACGTTCATATTGATTTCTAAAGCTTGAAGAGAGTCTGGTTTATTACTAAATGCCGAAGGCTTCAGATAACCCCACAATAAGTAGTCCAATGATGTTAAATCACAACTTCTTAGAGGCCTTTTATTGCCACAATTTCTTGAAATAATCGAAAATCCCAACTTTTCTCGCAATAATTCGGTTGTTGCACGTACTATGTGACACATAACCCCGTCTTGTTGGCACCTGATGTCATCAAGATCAACTTCTTCCAATTGCGACCATAAAAGGTTGATTATCATCGATCTATACCATTCTCTATTGACAGTAACGGTGTCACCAGCTTCCTTTCGAAAGAAGTACGGACCGATGATTCCATCAGACCAAAAAACACAGCAATAGTGAATGTAATGGCTCTTCATGAATAATTTATGGATTTTCTTCGCACCAGAATCAACCGTTTTGTTTATTGAGCCTCATCGGAGAAGTGATTTTCTTAAAAAAAAAATCGTTGTGGTTTTCAAGTTGTTCAAAAGCAAAATAACAAAAATCACAACATTTACGGTGGTCAAATGGCTTCAGTGCTTAAGTGAAAACAATTTTATACGGATGCAAACCAGGAATCCTTCCTCAAAGTCCGCAGGTTGTGGTTTGAGACAGTCCAAATTCTTGAGAACGCCTTAGAATTGACAAATTGCGGTTCTCAGCAACACTGGCCTGAACGACAGCAGTATTTTTATTACCTTGAGCGATCATGTCATATTAAAAATGACCGAAACGACACTGAGATGTCATAGCATCCCTATTGGAAACCCCGGTATGTATGAAAATACTTGATAACCGTCGATCGTCCTGTTTATTAAATGTTGCAACTCTTCATTTCAAAATATTTGCGAAAGAATGTGTCGACGTGGCGGGCGGGGTGCCTCTCATTCGCTGTGGATTCATACTGTGTTGCTTGAATCGAACAAGCCGCACACTGTGAGAAATAATGTGGAATATTGTTGTTAAACTCAAATAAGTAGTACATTTTTCTTCATATTAGAGCACTGATTCGTTACTCTGGCTGATTCTGTCAACTCGACCCTACCGTTTATTCGATCGTGATTGCTGAAGAAATGATAGCATCAGTTCAGTTGACGCTGGTTGGTACTTGCCGTGATTATCAATGTTGTATATGATCAGCCGAGCTGATTTGATTGTTTGTCCGGCAGCTCTGTGGCATGCAATTATATCGAAAATACTTGAACTGAAATAAAGCAAGGTAATAAGAGTTCAGATTGCGTAAGGTCCCAAGAAACTGATGGAGGTACTTGCTACCAACAGCTTTATATATATATATCTTTAGAACTCATGATCGGTTGCTGATTATCAGAAAATGTTAAATCCAATTGTGTGGCCTACATTTAGGCGCACTGCTTATTGCCGTTGATTGGCTGGTCTAAACTGTTTCTAAATTTTTTCCCCTGTTAAGTACATTCTGATTGTTTTCGTTGGGTAGATGTGCTTACTGTCAGAACGAAGTTACATTTATAATTAAATTCTTCTAATTAATTCGTCCAAAAGCGGAACTACGTAGTACACAAGTCGTCTAGAATGGATTAGGAAAATATTTTTTGAAATAATTTCTCGTCATTTTTTCTATATTTCTGCAATGTCCATCTATAGCTTTTGGTTGTCAGTAATGCACGTGGAACTTCGGCATAGCTTGGCAAGGGGTCGGCCTCTATCGTAACCAAGTGTCAAACTCCGGGGTCCACCAACCAGAATTTTATTCAACGAAAGACTGTCAACTCGGCAACATACTTTCCTTTCTACACCACTAAACGTATAAGACAATAGTCGATAGAATTTTGATTTGATGGACTCACCTTCAAACGTTCCCCTTTTTTTCGTACCCTGGACTTATATAATTTTATGTAGGTATATATTTCCCCAGTTTTGATACTAAGTGCTCAAAAAGCTTACTAAAAACAGGTGTGTTGGTACCCTCCTGTGCGTCCAGAATTTTTACCGTGTCTCCAGCATTCCAATTGTACGTAAGTAGCGAAGTGCAATAATCCGCCTAGTGTTGTGCCAGCGCTGGGCGCGAATGTTAATGATTTGCCATTTAACTCGGCCCAACTCTTAGTTGGGACCCATGCTCGTGCTCATACATATGATTGTCTACTGCCCGCCAGCGCCGCGTCCCACATGCTCAGCCATAAAACTTTAAGCCTTAAATCGCTGGTATTTGGCTGACTACTTGACTGGCCGGGTTGGTTGGTTTGTTGGGTTTCCTTGTTGTTCTTTGTTATGCAGCAGCCAACAAAAACCGACAACAAAGCAGTTGAGTGGCGGTGGTGGCCGGTGCCTTTAATGTCCCACTTGCTCAGCACTTCTAAAAACAACACAAACACACACGCGCCAGGCTAGTCCAGGCGATGCCAATGAATGCCAATGTTACCAATGAATGCCAACCAGTCAGCCAACCGGGTTTGCAGGCTAGTCAACCTACGCGCCTTTTGCCTTGCAGATAAGCGCATGAATCGTGTCAACTCGTCTATGGTGGCGGCGCGGTAGTGGCGGACGGCAATGACTGGCGACTACTCACAGCTTACCTACTTTTAATTTTTCACTTGTACTTTTATTTTGCACGCGTCGCTGCCAGACTCCACACACACATGCGGTCCATGGCAAGGAGTCGACGGAAAATGCACAATGCCTGAAAGCGAGCAGACAGTTCGGCGAATATATGCAAAAAGAAGTAAATCTACAAAAGACTTGTTCAAATAGTAGTTTCCCAGGGTCGGCACGTCGGCTCCACATGCACATATTTCACTTACATACATACAAACAGTTGGTATGCTGCATCGAGCGTGCATCCTTTGGGCTGTGCGGCAAACTCACTCTTCATTGTGCTACAAAATTGGTAATGGCGTTTGAGCTGCTCGTACGCAGCGCCTCACTGCCGCTATACTAGATGGGCCGTCGAGTTCAGCAACGTCAGCGGAGGCGACGTAGCGATTTATTTTTGTTAAGTGCCGCATTTTGATCTCACTTTCCGCGGAACGTTGCATGCAGCGTAATCTCTGCGCCAGCCGCCGAACTGGCTTGTTTGCTGACTAGCTGACTAGATGTCTTCTTATTGTTGTTGTTTTCTAGTTTATGTTCCTTTGGGCAGGCGAAGGCACAGATGATTTCTCTGCTCGGTTGAGTTTGTTGATGTTTCTGCATCGTCAGCACCTTGGCATGTTGCGCCACAGCAGGTCCTCCTGCGTTGCTAGACGGTTTGTTTTTTTCGATCTCATTCTCAATGGCAACGTCGCATTGCATGCCAAGTGCCAGCAACAACTTGTGTCCGGTGTGTATGTGCGTGTTGTCAATGGGAATTCAATAAACGGCAACTAGTCGGCTGTTGCTGGCAGTGTTGATGGTTGGTTGGTGGTTCGTATAAATAGAGGTGCTGGTGGAGGTGGCTGTCGATCTTTGGCGTATACAATAGTCGGGTGTATATTGCTTTTGTAGTTGTAAATTCCATTTCAGACAGTGTTGCCAATTGCCTTATAAGCGGTTTAGTTCAAAATATATTTTCTTCATTGAGCTTGTGGATTCTGGCGAAAAAGTTGTTCCGTAGTGATTTTTTGGCAATCCGTAAGCTTCAAAATCTTTTACTGAAAGACCTACACGTACTCACGATCTCCTGCAGCATGTTCAGCTTTCTTGCGGTGGGGGTTGTGGGTTCTGTGTTATTCTTTGTTACCAAATACCAAGGTTTTACACCTTTTCCTAGAAGAACTATAGATACGATCTTCCAAAGCAGCTACTGTTTTTGGTTGTATGTTTTTGACGAAATACTGACAAAAATTTTTAACTAATCCAACTAATTGCCCCTAAATCCCACGATCTCCCATGGCACCGTTCCCACAACAATTCTCTACTCACATCGAATTATAGCTTTAGAATCAAATAGAAGTCCTAATTCGACCCAAATACCTACTCTCTATGGACGTATGTGCAGAGAGGTCTTGTCTAGAGAAATTATCGGTTCTAAAGTTGTTCTGTCCTTTATAATCAAATTTTTGAGGCGGAAGAAATTAGGTTAATATGTTTAACTCTCGTTCAAAACTTAACTACATAACTTCGCGGGTTCCTAAAGCATATATTGCATTGCTATTCTCATGGATATCCAATATATTTCACTTTTTTCTGATGTATGTGGGATTTTAATCCCAAATTGTTTATTCTCTCGAAGACTTAAGTTCTAGAACTTCACAAATCTAGATATATAACATTTATTAATCTTCGAATTTCGTTTTTTAAAACATTTGTCTAATCCTTGCTTGTAAACTCGCGAGGGAACTGCAGGATCTTATACTATATCATCGTTTATACTACAACAATTTCTTCTTTATATTCTTGTTTTCAATGTTTCTACTCTGGCAACCCTACTTTCATGTCAGACCCAACCGGCAACAGTACCAATTACTAGTACATATCGCAGACTACCTTTTAGGCCATTTAATTCGCAAGGTCGTTGCATTGAACATTCATTTAATTGTATGTGATACCATTACAGCCATTCCAGGTAATCGAAAGGCACGATAAAGATCACCGTCCTCTGTGTAAGACACCTATACGGCTTTTATTTTCATTTGTTTATATGTCATAGCTTTGTTTTTGGTTTTTTCGACCATTGTTATTGTTGTCATCAGCTGGTTGCGACCAGATAAATCTTGGGCTGTAGCGGCAACATTTTTGCCACAAAGCGAGCGAGTTGCCAAAATAAGCGAAAAGAAAAGCAAGAATGTCCTGGCGGAAAATAACCAGAAAGCGAAGAAGGAGGTGGCGCGCTTACAGGGTGCCTGCCAGCAATCACTTGAAAATTGCATAGCTTTTTATGGGCCTCAATTTTTGTGGAGAATGTCGTGCCGCTGACTGCCCAACGCAGCGCCAACTATTCATTTATTTCGGTTCGCCGCTTGTTTGTACCTTACCACCTTCTTCTTCTCCTTCTTCTTCTTCTTTTTCCTCCAGTGTGCAATTTGAGGTTATGCGTTGTTTTTGGACTGCTGCGGTGCTGAGTTCGACGGCACTGCGCTTGCTCGGCCTGTAGGCACCATCAAGCGTGTGTGAATGAAGGCAACAGCGCCGCCAAGAATTCCTATGCATTCTTCACAATTCGCTGTGTTTCGTGCTCTGACTTTGGGCTGGGATTTTAGTTTTCGCTTTAGCTTTAAATGCCTGCCACATCACACAACCGCGGCGCACAGCACTCGGCATACAAGCTGTAGTGGCATTAAAACTGATGATTCTGCAATATTTTTTTGTAAATATTCGTACTTAACAATGTTTAACGTCTCACAAACGCACACACTCGCATGCATGTGTGAAATTTGCTGCATTGCGTTGCCGTCATGCGGCCATCACCTCTTTTGCCGCGCCCGCTGCTGCTGCCGCTGCATTTGTTTGGCACTGCGCATGCGTTACTTGCATGCCATGCAGCGCAGAAATTGAGACTTTTTCTGGAATATTTATTTATTTCAAGGATTCATCGTTCTTCGCACACAAAAAGCGCCGTGTCTACAAAATTACACACATTCACACACACACGCATACATATTCGCTTATGAATATATTTATGCATGTGCATAAGCATATTGACGGTTGCATCGATGAGAAAAATGTTTAACGTTTTGTTGCGTTCCAAAAGCTCACCCCTCGTCGCCACTTCTCTCCGTCCCATGCGCCACTTTTGCTTTGTACTTTCGGTTTGGCGTTTTGTCGAGTTGTTGTATGTGCCTGATTGTTTATGCTGTGCTCATATATTCATTCTCATGGCATTTCAAGGATGTGTCCATCTCATCGTGTGGACAATGCTGCCGCTTTAGCACCTTGTCACCCCCTCCTCCGCCTACTCCTACCATCCAACCAACCAAAAACAAACAGCGTGCGCTCAATCCATACACTCACACACACACACACACATGCCGGGCGCGAGAGCTGCACGCCTTCGCGCATGAACAGCTAAACATTGTTTTCGCGAACTTCTGCATCGTATTGTAATTAATTGAATGGATGTCGTCGAGGCAGAAAATCATTAAAATCGCATTGTCTCCCTACCACACACAATGATAAGAGTTTGTTTTCCTTTTGTTTGCGTTTGTTTTTGTTTTTGCTATTTTGCGTTTTTTGTTTTTATACATATTTTTAGACTTGTTTAACGATTTTGTAATGATGAGAAAAATATTTTGTGTTTACATTCTTCGAGATCGGAACAATTTTGCTTTTGTTTCACCAGAAATCGCACTGTAATGTGATGATAAGCAAATGACGCTTCTCGTGGGGGTTCTGAAAACATGTGCCTGGCTGCATAATTACTGGAAAAACGCATATAATGAATTCACAAATAATCAGCGTGTGAAATATAAACATTGTTTTAGTTTGTTTTTATAATCTCATAAACACTAATTGTACCAAAAGTTCGTTTAATCCATCCGTGTGGTCCAATTTTCTGGGATTTTATAGCAAAGATCTGCATAGATATATCCATTTTGCGGTGTTTTGGTGCGCAATCTTAGCATATTCACAAATTTGCCATACAGAACCCCAGTATCGTATCCTATAGAACTCTAGGATCCGCACAACTCTAAACAAAACTCGTTTTTTATTCAACGTAGATGCCAATATATCGATTATAGCTGCCTCACTACCTTGTGATATATGTAAATTTTTGTAGAAAGATTTTCTGTTGTTTTAAAATAAGCCTCAGTTTTTTTATTTTTTTCTTTTTTTTTTATTGAAACGTAACAAAGATATGGTTTTACATTTCATTCGAATTGCAACAAGTTACAAAAGTACTAACAAGCAATATTTTTCATAATATATAAGGTAAAACAATAAAAGCTCTATTAAGAAGCTTTTTACAAAAACTAAACTTTGTATTAAAAACTAAATATTATAATATTTGTTATTTGCCTAGAAGGTCATGAAACGTTGTTCTTTTCAATCTGTGCCTGCTATTCCTAGTTCTTTTTCTAATAAGCCTCAGTGTCGTCGGAAAAATCTCCCAGAGCGAAAGCAACTTTCTTATCATCCTAATTGATTTATTACACCGTGCATTTACACAATATAATTTATTATTTTCAAATGATGTCGCCTTTCAGGTTTCAGGTTCCACAAACGATGTTTTTTTCGTTTCGCGTTAGTTGTGTTTAATTGTTTCATGAACACTCTAAAATATTGCAGTGCGCTATGAAAAATAATTTCTCCAAATTTACCTTGGTAACAGCCTCTTTTCGACGTCCAGTGACTGCATGTTATCCTATGGCTTGTAGTGAATTTCAAAAATCACTCACGAATGGCTGCTTCGCTTGGCTCAGAGCCCGGTTAACATTCAACAAGTAATTTAGAATCAGTATCAGTATAATATTTTTCAGCAGAAACAGCTGCTTTGTTAATAGAATAAATCCTTTATATCCACTCATGTTTTAAAATACTAAATTTACAAAGTGCTCCATCTTCTCCGAAAACTGTGATATTTATACTCATTCTTCCTAATGCCTAACTGTAAAACACACGGCTAACATAGAATATTTTTTTTTTTGATAAAATTTTATTTTATTATTCAATATAGTTGTCTTCAAGGGCGATATACTGATTATAGCGCGGAAAAAATCTTTCAATACGATTTTTATAATACATTTGCTTCAAAATAAGATGCAGTTTCTGCGATTAAGTCTTCATTGTTGCTGAATATGTTACCAGCGAGCATATTCTCTTGAGATCTGAGGACAGGAAATAGTCACTGGGGGCCAGATGTGAAGAATGCGGTGGATGCGAAAGCAAGTAGAAGCCCACTTCAAGTATTTAGTGATTTGTGACACGCTGCGTTGTCCTGATGTAACAGCACTTTCTTCTTTTTCAAATGGAGCCGTTTTTAACCATTTCCTCTACCAATCTTCCAACAACGCAAGGTAATAGACGCTGTTAATGGTTTTTCGCTTTGAAGATGGTCGATAAATAATATGAGCATCCCAAAATACTGATGCCATGATTTGTCAGCCGACTTTTGCGTTTGCTTTGCGGTCGGTTTTTCATGTGAAATGATGAAGCCATATGTCATCTATTGTCACATATCAACAGTTTCAAACACTCCTCAGAATCATCAACTCGTTTTTGATGGATTGTGCGCCCGATGGATGCCGCATTGTGCACAGAGCTTTTACATACCGAAATTATTTAATGCCCTTGAAGTCTCAGCTTTCTCAAGCAACTTCAATTTACGGTCATCCAAAATTAATTTGTGAACTTTTCTGATGTTTTCGTCGGTAACAGCATCTTTTGGGCGTCCACTGCCTGCATCGTCCTCGGTGCTCACTCAAGTCTCGTTCAAACTTAGCAAAACACTTTTCAATGATTGATTTCCTTGGTGCCGAGTCGAACTAATGTTGACCAAGCTAATCCTTGGCTTCAACAACATTATATCCTCGAAAGAGTAATACTTTGTTAACACACGAAACTGCTTTTGAATTCCATTTTTTTGTAAACTAATACAAGTTGCTTCACTCAAAATGCTTTATCTCCTAAATTAATAGTTCGACAGCTGTCAAATTTGTGCAGGAATCTTTTAAAGGTAGGGACTAACTAACGCATCGGTTAGATTAGACCAGTTTTGGTCCATTGCGATACCAGAGGGAGTTCAGTTACTAGATCCATGAGGAGTAGTATAATGTTCGAGCTTGACGCAAATTTTTACAGTCTCTCTTGCCTCACTTTCGATACCTCCTTCTGTGTATCATACGGTGGCGAACTCAGATGCTTATAACGTGATCTTGCCAATGCGGAATACGTACACAAGAGTTGCTCCAATGGGTTCCTAATGTTGATCACTTTTTCGGATATAGCCGTTCTTGGCCTGGCACCCATTAGAAATGAAGTTGATTGCTTCTTGGAACACTTTCCACTGCTGCCTTGCTTCCCAAGACACTTCTGGCCGATATGCAATGCGAGGTTACTGGCTTGATTGCTGCTTGACTGTTTACGTAGATGTTGACTCTGGAATTGCCTGCAGGTGCATAAGAAGCAAGCTTTCGCAATAGCAAAGCCCTCAGCTTAAAATATTCTACAGTGGTCCGGCAACATTTAAAAAATTGTCTTATGTCTAACTGGACAGTATATTTCCGCACCGACTCCGTTGTCCATTTTCGAGCCAGCCGTATAGATGTTTAGAGTGTTGCGCGTAGCTAACATAACTTTACGCCAACCATCTTTACCCATCGACCTTTGTCCGAAGGTTCTATTTGTAAATTGTCTGCCGATTTTGTTGCGCAGTTTTCAGCGAAGAGGTCTATGCAGGTGGCAGGTTTAGCACCAGTTCAGACTGACTAAAAATCTATTTTATTATGGATTTAATATTAGTGTGTTTCCTGTTTTCTCTTTATTATACCCTGAACAGTGTATATTAAGTTTGTCACGATGTTTGTAACACCCAGAAATAAGCGTCAGAGACCCTATAAAGTATATATATAAATGATCTGTATGTTGAGCTGAGTCGATTTAACCATGTCCGTCTGTCTATCTGTCTGTCCGTCCGTCCGTCTGTATATATACGAACTAGTCACTCAGTTTTTAAGATATCCTTTTGAAATTTTGCAAACGTCATTTTCTCTTCAAGAAGCTGCTCATTTGTCCGAACGGCCGATATCGGACCACTATAACATATAGCTGCCATATAAACTGAACGATCGGAATCAAGTTCTTGTATGGAAAACTTTCACATTTGACAATGTATCTTCACCAAATTCGGTATAGATTATTTTCTAAGACAGCAATGTAATCTCCGAAGAAATTGTTCAGATCGGATTACTATAGCATATAGCTGCCATACAAACTGAACACATAGTTACTAAAATAAATGCACCTGTGAAGGGTATATTAGCATCGGTGCAGCCGAAATTAACGTTTTTTCTTGTTTTTTATATCAATTAGTAAAATATGCCAGTAGCAATTCTTAATTATTTTCTTAACAGTATAATACATTATTTCACTGGCTGTTAAATAGTATACATCATATTTTCATTCATTCATTTGTATTTATATATCGGTACATAAGAATATATATATGTACATATAGGCGCCAGTACTCCCACATTTGTATGTATTTACATATGAACACGTGCATCTAAATATTTTCAACATGCATCATTGAAAGTCAATAGTCCAGTTAATTGATTGTCAAATGATTAATGGCTTATATAGACACGAGCTTCCAGCGATTATGTAGTTTGTGCGAAAACTAGAAAAAAGTTGTCTCATTAAGCTAATTATAAGATGTTTCAAGCTCACCACATTCCAGAAATATTACACATTTATTTTTTATTCTTCTTTGTTTATTTTTCTAATTCGCATTCTGTCAATAAACTCAGATTTGTCGCAAAAGCAGCAAAATTTAAGTCAAGTTCACATTTTGCAGTTTTCAGCGCGTATAGCCTCAAACTCACAAGTGAAAATTAGAAGAAATCAAAACAGTATTTTTCCTGACGACGCTTTACATTACCAAAGTAAACAATAACAATTTGTTTGAGCGACGAAATCACGAAAATTCGTGCAAAATGTGGATTAGATACGTGTTGCCAGCGGTCACTGCTACCTCAAGACATAAGCCGATGATCGCCGCGTCCAATTAGTCATTGTGAAAATCGAAATCGGCTTTTCCACTTTTTTACACACTTAAGTATCTACATATGTGTATATATGTATATAAATGATCTTGCAACATTTGCGCTTCTCCAATGGACCTGTTTGCCCCACGCAAAATGCGCTGTGCTCAAGCGGCCATCTAACACTGTGTCTACTGCTACCAATTACATACGCTTTTGCTTTGTTATTATTGCTGGACTTAGTTTGTGGACAAACAGTTTTCTACAAAATCATTTCCGTATTAATTGCTTTGACAAAGAAAAAAATGGTAAAAACGAAACTGACGTAATTCAAGGCGAATGAACTCGCCGCTTCGTTCTTAGCGCTCCCCAACGCGCATGCGCACATGTGCCTGTGAATGTGTGTCAGCCAGTAGGAGTAAGTGTAGTGTACTTATTCCGCGGTAATTCATCGCACATAATAATTAATTTCAAGTAAACCCACAACTTACAAATTGTATTTGTAATCATTTTACTCTTGCTAATTGTTGACATTGCGCGCTTAAAGCGTGTGCGTGTGAGTGCGTAAGCGTGCAGTTGTTTCTATGTCGCCCATTGTTGCTTACTGTTTCCACTGTTGCCTTTTATTTGGTTACTTATTCGGTTGGATTGCTGGTTACTCATTTTTGCGGTCACAATGGCTAATTGTTCGTTGCCTGAAATGCGTAACAGCATTGATTTGTTCTTTGACTTTCGATAGTTGTTGTTGTTGTTGTGCTGAAATGTTGCTGGGCTATGCCAAGTTTCGTTGCTGGCAGTTGAGGTTCCTCAGCAAAGGTGCTAATCGCAAGATTAGCAAGACAGAGAACCTAGTATACCCACGTAGGGCAAAAAGATGCTAGCAGTAGTCAAATTTGACACGGACTGACAATAAAAAATACATTTTCACGTATTTTTATACAAATCCTTATTATCACCCACCAAATAGGCTCCGTAATGATGCGTTTGGTAAATGTGGGGTTCTCAGCTGTGAAGTGAAGTATCTCTTTTGTAAATAGAGGTTGACGCCGTTTTTGTTAGATTTAGGTATTTTTATACGATGAATGTATTGAGTCGATCCAAAAGAGATGTATATGTATACATATATTCTGCTATTGAACGCCATCACGACACTTTTAAAGCATTTTTGTTTTACATTTTTGATACTATTGTGATTAACATACTTAGGTAGATGGTTGGACGACTCGCTTGAGGCAGACTTTCCACTGTCACTCCAATATTTGTGTAAAGTTGTAAGATCCCCCAGAACACTTCTGCAACATTTTCAACAATTCCGTTACAATGAAGTGGTTCGCTTAGACATTTTCTCAGTAGAAATCCGAATTCGTACGTAGGTTGCTATATACATATATTTCTGGCCTAATAATGTAAATAGGCATATTTATCAACGAAAATGTTTTTTTTTGTTTTTTTTGTTTTAATTTTTTGTTTTTTTGTCGAATTCGGTTTTGTTTCGGGCTCATACGCTTAGATCCATGATTCGTCACCTGTGACGATCTTATAAACGTCTTTTGAAGCTCCGCGATCGTATTTTTTCAGCATTTCTTTACACCAATCCACACGAGCCTTTTTTTTTTGAGCGATTGTCAAATTGTGCGGGATCCAACGAGAACAAATCTTTTTTACGGCCAGGTGTTCATGCAATATCGAATGTATGCTGGGGGGAGAAATGAATAGGCATGCTTCTATCTGAAGGTATGTTACATGACGGTCTTGCATTATCAGTTCACGTACGGCATCGATGTTTTCTGGTACAACGGCTGTTTTTGGACGACCTTCACGGAATTCGTCTTTGAGCGAGCGTCGGCCACGATTGAATTCGTTGTACCAGGTTTTCACAGTGCTATAGGATGGTGCTTCATAGCCATACAAAGATTTTAGTTCATCGATGCACTCTTGTCCTGATAATCCACGTCGAAAGTTGTGAAAAATGATCGCACGAAAATGTTCACGAGTTAATTCCATTTTGTGGCCGAGATGAATTTTTTAATTCCCTGTAAATAAAACAACTTACGATTAAATGACAAAACGTTCTGAGTGATGTTGTGCTAAAAAATGTTCCAATGGAAATGTCAGATCTCACCTGGCAACACTTAGTGTTTCCCTAGGCCAGAATATATATAGCAGCCCTCGCATCACCGACGACTTTTATTTTTCATTCTTTGCGAATCTTACAAGTTATATTATAAGTCTTGGTTTTAAGTCAGCCTTTGAGGATCTTACACCGGGTTTTGAGTTTAAGCTTTTAAATTGTACTTCAAAAATACATGTTCGGTTGAAATCGAGTACCGGAGACATGATCAAAAAAATTTATTGACAACTTATACATCTCACCCTTGTTTGCCCTACTCAGCCGGTACTTAAAAATATCTAGAACATCTACCCAAAAATATACTTTCGGTTTAATATACTCTCAGAGAGTGAAATTTATCTCTATTATGGTTATGAAATCTGGGTTAAGAAGTGAATGAATTATCATTTGCCTTATTTGAAAAGCGTCAGCTCTTCTAACATTCGATATCGTCATTCCAGTTAACAAGTATCTTGATTCTTTGAAAAAATCCATGTTTCAGACTTATATGTCATCTATTTGGGCTGATAACTGTAAAAGTCGCTCGGTCCGATTTTATCACCATCATTTTACGGTTTCAGAGTTTAATTTCTCCTCTATCTTTTCAAACTCGATTGCTTTTTGCAAGCATTATTTGGTACCAATTGGTCAAGTGGAAGGTATCGGGTTTGAGGCCGATCTAAAACCTCTACCATACTGTGGGTGCGGCACACGGCTGCAAAATTGAATTTTCAATTCTACCTGCCTTTAGGTTTAAACCATAGCTACCAGAAATCTCCCCTAAGGGACAAACCTAATGAGCATTGGTGAATCGGAGGTGGTACCATAGTACCAGATTTAAGTCTCCGGTCAGACCTTGTAGCTTTTGTTATTACCAGTTGAGCACCCATCAAACTCAATGATAGGTGACATTTGTCGCATGAACTTCGGCTGTCTTTTCATAAGAAGGAATCTCATTCAGAGTCTATAATATCAGTTCAAGCTAAGTATTATATTGGATATTTTAGTCGCCTCTTACGACAGGCATACCTTTCTGCGGTCAAATTCTATCAGCTGGGGGACATACCGTCGTATAATTAGAAATGCGTGCTTCTTCCGAAGCTCTGCTTTAGGGCATCCTCTCGCCCCTCGTTTCCTGTAGCAAAGATACAAATCACTGCCAACCAACGCGAGCCATAATATTCTAATTCATCTTACTTTTCGAATGCTTCATGTGGTGTCCACTCGCATTGCAGCGCCAACGTCATTGTCCGCATTAATGACTTAAGAATTTTGTGCCTTACCATAAGGTACATCGCTCAATTAATTTTCAAGTATGCGAACGCCTTGGCAGCCAAGCAACCCATTCGAGGTGGGGGTAAACAATGTTTTGCACTCTACCTCACATGGCTTTGGGCCATGCGTTGCGTCCGTCCGTTGTTGGTTTGTACGCGCCTCGGTCAATGTACCTGTTGTGGTGCTATGGCTGGCGCAGGTTTGTCGCTTCCTTAATGAGTACTTTTTCCTGTGAAACGTTGGGGCAGCGCTGCCGCCGTCGCCACCGTCGCGTACTTAAATATTCGTTTATCGAAATGTACGGTCCGGTTGAGTAGTTGGCAGGCTCGCCGGCTCGCAGCTTTGTTGATCGTTTGGTCGCCTGCATCGGTCCTTTGGCACCTCCAGCCGACAGTGATGAAGGTGGCATAGCACGGTATGGCATAGCGCGGTGGTGTGCTGGCTACGATTGCGGCAGCGATAGCGCGTCTTACTCTTCATATATACCATCGTAGTTGGCCACAGAATACTCACTCTGCATTCCAGTGTCGGTAGGGTGGAGGGCGCTACGAAAATACTTGGTTTTTTGTACATACATTGCAAGTGTGTTGCCCAATCAGTGATGCTGTTGCGGCAGGGATTTCTGTTCGTGTTTTGCGTTACATACTGTATCCTGTTAAGGCGAGAGTTCGGCCGCAGCGGCTGGTGGTGGTGTTTGTTTGCTCTCGCTGATAGCGCAAATTGTATTTAGTTGGCGCTGTAGATATGCTCGGCTGACAGACTGCGGCGCTCGTTTGATCAGCACAACAATCAGAGAGACGGTTATGTTGGTTGTCGGTTGCGTGGTCAGGCGGTTAGCTCGATTGTTTGGGCAGCGCTTTGCTAGACGCTTCGTTTTATTGCTTTGTTGCTGTTCAACTTTTTCTCCACTGTACCTTCACCTCTCTGCTGCCGCTTTTTCGGTGCCTTCGTTTCGGTAGTTTGCTACCCAATTCACCGTCGTCTTTTCCTTCACCGCGCAATGGACATCCCTAAGTCGAAGACGCTTTATTCAATGGCCGGCGTGGTCTCGCTTAGTCGCGGGCACGTTTAACTGCACGTCGCTCTGCGGCGCTCCAGCACAATTCAATGGCAGTGCTTCTGATTTTGTGCGCGTGCGAAACAAATAATCAGATTGCCCCGACGATATGATCGAATTCCTGGAACTTACTTGTGTTGTTTGAGTACCTCGTTGTCGTATGCTTTTGCTCTTACCTACTAACTGACCGACTGAGCAATACTTTGTACTTTATGTTCGTGCTTTTTTCGTGTAGTCTCGTCCATAACGGTTGGACACAGGGATCGACGGTCGGTTGGCAACTGGAAGATGTGGGCACACAAAGCCCAATGAAGCAGTTGTTGTATATAGCAAAATAAATGGCAAATGCACTTACATTCATTAATTCATACAAGTGCTTGTGTGTGTGTGTTGCTTGTCTACTGCTCGTTTGAAGTATCTTCACTACCTTTCAGTTCACTTTTTTATACCCTAAACATGTTCAATTTTCGATGTCTGGTTCGCGCATTTCGTCTGGTATTTGGCGAATGACACGTGTGATGTTTTGCTCCAAGGCCTGAATCGAAGCCGGATTGTCCGCAGAGACTTTATACTTTACATATCCGCACAGGAAAAAGTCTAACGTTGTGATATCACACGTTCTTGGTTAATCGACCGGCCCCAAAGCCTGAACTTATCTGCTCACCGAAGTGTTCTCTCCATAAATCCATTGATTGATGCGATGTGTTGTTGAAACCAAATGTCGCCGAGATCATGAGCGTCAATTTGGGGTATCAAATAGTGGGAGATCATAACGGTCGCGACTGATGATTTTCACAGGCATATTTAAAGAAATATGGGCCGATGATTCCAACGTCGGATCTTCGTGGAACTTTTCAAGAGCCCATAGAGTGAAGCGACGTCGCTTGGGAAGATCGAGCGGCTTCAGTTCTTGCACAAGATGTATTTTGTACGTTTTCAATTTAAGATCTCGACTTAAAATGCGCTAAGTCGTTCCATACTTCAGTACGAGTGGTTGCGAACGGTACCTCTTCTTGGATCGCCCGTTAAATGATTAGCATGATGAGCTGCGTCGACTTATTCAAGTCAGTTTTTGAGATATTGACTGAGATTTTTCTACTCCATTATATGAACTGCGAATATCGGACGACTTCATAGCTGCCATACAAACTGCTGACCGATCACACTCAAGTCATCGTATGGAAATCCTTTTTATTTGACAATATATACTTACGAAATTCGGCATGAAATATTGTCGAAGACAACGCTATAATCTCCGACCGAATTGTTCAGATCGGACCATTATAGCGTATATGTAAGTAGCTGCCATATAACCTGATCGATAAAACGTTCAACGTTAGACCGTTTAGAAGCGCACCTGTGAAGGGTATTACAGATTCGTTGCTGCCGAAGTTAACGATTATTCAGTTTCAATTTCGACAATTGATAACTCGCTGTTGATGCAGGGCGGGTGGAAGGTGTTGAGGCGTGCTATGTTGCTGTACATTTCGCTTTGTGAGTAAACTCATGCATACTTATATATAGGCTAGTACATACTTATGTATATGTAGATACCTACACGTAGCCACATTACGACATTCGAGGTATTCTGAAAGAAAGATGCTGCCGAGTAAAGCTTCCTCTCCAAAAAATATTCTTTTTTCACAATGATTTTTGTTGTTTTTGGTGTTTATTTTTTTGCTTTTGCAAAATGTGCACGATTTCTGCTCATTCAATGGCATGAAGCGCGGCTCTGTGCGTTGCTTGCTGCTTTGAGTGAAGCTCGCCAAGTTTGTTTTTGTAAGTATATGTAAATACGTTTATGTACGCAACGGTATTCTCATATGTATGTATGTATGTATGATGTATTTATTTCTATATGCCGGTTTTTGTATGCGTAAATTTGTATGTGCTTGCATAAATTGTCGGCATTTTTTGAAAAAATTATTTATAAATACATAACAACGACAACAACAACAACACATCACTTTGCTAAAATATACATTCCGATACAAAACACGCGAGCGGTAAACACGAAATGGACTAAAACAAGCATTTCCAAAAAAAGAGAACCTTAAAATCGCGAATGTAAGCTGAACATTTCGCTCGACGATTTCCGAGTGTTGGATATACCCATAGTGTGTGTGACAGCAGGCAGCGTCGCTCCGCCGCTGGGTCCAGTCTCACTGCGTCGCTGGCTGCTGCATATTTTCTCAAGCCATCACGCCGCCACGGAGGTCCCACTGCCCCATTGTGTGTTTGTGTATTGTTGTTTTATGTGCTTGTTGTATTTGTGTTTTCTTTGCTTAACGCTTCTCAGACCCTTGGAATCCGAGCTGCCTTGTTGTTGGTGTGTTTGTGCAAAAAAATGCGCGAAGCATGTAAAAATTTGTTGTTTTGACTAAAAAGGAGTAAAATGCATTTTCATTGCTCGCTGCCCATTAATGAGCTGAGCGCTATGCTGAGACGCGCCGCCGCACTGTACTGCGCCTTGGACTTGTTGTTGTTGCAGATTTTAATGAAGTGCTGGCGGCTCCATAGAACACCGCTCAGCGCTTTGTGGTGTGACTGCGTGGTTCCTGCGGCTGCTGTGCTGTTGAGCGCATGCGTATTGTTGTTGTCGTTGTTGTGCGCCAATTGCTCGTTGCTCGTTGGCATGTTTGTGGCCGCTTTAATGGCTTTTACCGCCGCCACTTAATTTGCTGACAACATTGTTGTTGGAATTTATAGATCGCATTCTTGTTCGCGCATTTATTTTATCGGCGCAACAAAGCGCTGCTAACTCTTCGAACGCCTTCAATGCATAACAAAAACAACAACAACAACAACTAAATTCATGGCCATTGGCGATGTTTTAAAGGTGTTGTAATTTTCTCTTGGCCATTTTTAGTCTCCATCGGCGTTTGTTTTTCCCTCATGTCTAAGTTGTATTTTATTCCCTGACGTGTAATCAGTAAAAAGACTTGTCTCTATTATATCTGCGAAACGCGGCTCCCCTAAGAGGGTATGTCTTTAGTAACATTTTATATGAGAATTTGTTGATGAACTTTGAAAACAATTTTTGGCTGGGCGCAGCTATGGTTCAATTTAGGCGAAATGTTTCGAACTATCTGAAATCGAGTGGAAATATTAATCAAATATTATTGGTTAGCATTCGTTAGGTTTTTTGAAAAGCGCTTAGGTTAGGTTCAAAGGCTGGTCCACAAAATGCGGATCGCACTTCGACTGTTAAATACAGTTCCTTATACAGTCACTAAATATAGTATGTCTAGTAAGCCGATATACTTAAGTCGATACATTTCTGCTAAAGCATTTTATTTCTATTCCCACCAGTTTCGGGATGTCTGAAAGTGTTAGCTTGATCTCGCAAAGGCGAGTCAAAAAGTAAGTGTTGATATGACTCTACCTCAAATTTACCGCGTGAATAGTTAGTAAGCCTTTAATTAGGACAAAGCTAGCGTTAGTGAGGTCGAAGAGCTCAGTAAATCTCCTGCGATCCACCTTGGGCCATATGGATCTTGCAACAGCACATAAATTAATGGTAACCCAGTGCTGGTGAAGTTATTTCGATGTAGCGACAAACCCTGCGCTAGTAAAGTTCGCGCGAATCCCAAATATTCAGTAGTTGAACGAAGTATGTTGGTGTGGAGCAGCGCACCTTTCACAGTCTATTGATAGCTGGGCTATGGTAACTTCTTTTGCCATCTCGTCGGCTTTATAAGCCCTGAGTTGAATTTTTTAATCATTAGTGGTTGTCTTTAGAAGTTATTGGTATTACTATACAGCGTGATCTTAAGCAAGAGCTGGAGGGTAAGACTTATGTGTTCGTTACAAGGTCTAAAAGTGGATTTCGGAAGTCTGAAGCAAACAAATAGTCTTACCTGAATGATGCTTCGTTGATCTTCGCGAATGACATGATCGTACAAAAATGGGCGGAGCAGAACACTTAAAGATCTATGCTCATTTCTTCTACTATACTATTACTTCACTCGTACTTTAGAACTCTAACTTAACTCAGATATAGTTTTTATTTTCTAATCATCTGAGGGCGGCCGTCTGTACACTAGCCGGCGCTAATATTTCAATTGTCTTTTACAATTCCAGAGTCAAAGCGTGGGTTGTTACTCATTATTGACACGAATGCATTAGGCATTTGTTTGCTTGCCTCACTAAAATTCCGAATCCCCACTACGATCATCATAATCCCTATGATCATCATTGCTAGCAGCCAACAATCGCTGTTTGTTTGATTGCTGATTCGCCACCGGCAAATTTATTTTGTTTTGAAATTGAATGCAACGTCGCAACAACCTACGCGCCTCATCAAACCGAGTGGCTAGCCAACATGAGTACCAACAATATGAGTCTAATAGGGCACGAGAAAATATTTGTGAGGTCCAATCAGTACGTGGACGATATGACCACGGCACACATACATACATATGTGCATAAATGTCTTTGAACGCAGCCACAAGATCAGTGCAAACCAGTGATTGGGTTTCAGTTCTTTTGTTTGGCGCTTCCATGAATTTGTGCTCTCATGTTTACACATCCGTGGCGGCGATAGAGGATCAGATTAAATTTGTGTGTGCGTGCATTTGTGTGGTTATTCGTGAACAATTACTGCCGGTACTGGTAGTGGTGTGGGTGGATGGTCTTCTTCGTGCCTTGCGAGTATTCAAGTATTAGTTTAGCGGTTCTGCGAAATAACGCCACGCAGACGCGGTTCGTTTATTTAAATGCACTGCCAATAATGAAAATGTGCATAACCTGCTGTGAAACGTGGTCCAGAATACTATACTGGGTAAGGTTAACCCAAAAAGTCCTCAATAAAGAATTTTCTCTTTTTGGTATATAAGGGTTATACTTGGATTAATATTGTAGAGCTAAGGGGATCACGTCAGGTGATTGTAGAATACGTTGTACCGTTATTTAGCCGCTGTTCCGTGAACATTATTTTAGCTAAAAAAATTTGTGTTTTTTGTTATTGTCTCTTAATGACCAGATATCTTTGAGCTGACTTTTGAGTTGAAAATCCCCTGACCTTAGACAAACAGGCTGTGTGAGTACAACATACCACTTTCCTTATTAACCACTCTCACCAATTTGTGCTTTACCTACCGGCCACGTGAGTTCATTTTAAAAGTTTCCAGTGTGAGAATCCTTATCTTAAGGTATTTCATTTTAAATGAAATGCGGTAAAAAATCACAGCGGCAAAAGTGAATGGAAAAGAAAAGAAGCAAAAGAAAAAATACAAATTTACCTAACAGAGGTCCATATGGGCCTTAAAGGATTAAGTGGTGCACACTATTATATAAACATTTCAACAATAATGCTTCCACAGGTAAACACACAGGTAGATAGCAGTGCATATACCCTTTAAAATGTCGAAATTGTTATTAGTTAAAGACTTATTTGATGTGGACTCATTTTCTTTCAAACATTTCTCAAAGCTGCTCCCCAAGTCGTGTCATAAAGACCGAAGTGGTCGTTATAAACTATTCTTCTTCTTCTCCTTCTTCACTTGGTCTTTCCAACGGAGTGGAGGTCTTCTTCTTCCTCTGCTTCCCTCGGTGGGTACTGCGTTGCATACTTTCAGAACTGTATTGTTTTCATTCATTCGGACGACATGACCTAGCCAGCGTAGCCACTGTCTCTTAATTCGCCGAACTATGTCAATGTCGTCGTATAACTCGTACAGCTCATCGTTCTATCGATTGCGGTATTCGCAAAGAACCATATATCCTCCACAGAACCTTTCCCTGGAAAAATTCGTAACGCCAACTCATCAGATGTTGTCATCGTCCATGTCCCTGCACCATATAGCAGAACGGGAATAATGATTGACTTATAGAGTTTGATTCATTGTCGTCATCAAAAGAGGGATCTCTCATCCGCTGTTCTTTCCTTTTCATTGGGGTCGTTTTATACGTTGCTGGTCCCAAACTTAGCGCACAACTCTGGGGAGGGATGGTTCGCCTTCTCACTCTAGCTCATCTTCAAGCGGATGTTTTTTGGCTACCCAGAAGATACTTGGTCTAAGACCGAAAGTGGTGAGCTGCTTGAGCCATATGTAAAATAATCGTTTCTGACCACTCCCAACTAAATGGCACTCAGAGAACTGTCCTCACTTGCGTGAACTTTTACACATGACTTCATCCTTCTTTCAATAAGTGTAAGCCCAAAAAGTTGCAAAGCTTGACTCGGGCACTCAAAAGTTCCAATAGCTTGTTACAAGAAAAGGCTTTAGTCCAAATAGCATATCTAAGAGATTCCGAGAGTGGTAGAGCAATATTGAGTTTATGTTTGTTGTGGGCATACTTCTACGTGGTATATACTTGTTCACATATCTCTTGTCGCTGCTTCGATAGTTTTTCTACTTTTCATTGTCGCTATTGTTGCGGCTTTGTTGCTTTTTTCGCTGCAGAATTCAATTGGGTGGCAATTCTTGAGTATTGTGCCTTCCTCTACAAGTCGCGTTGTGTGTCAGTCTGAACTCTTAGTGGCATTACCTTCGTCTTTATCGTGACTTCGTTTCGGAATTGTATTCATCTGTATTGCTGCTTGCTTATATGTGTTTGGGTGTGTGTGTGACGTGAAATTTCATGAATGAATTTTGTGCACTAGAGCTCACACACAGCTATGTGGGGGATAGTGTGGGGTTAGACATTGGACTCGACGGCTGCCTGCCTGCCTGCCTTCCACATTCTGTGCAGCCTCATTTGGCTGCTGTGGCTTCGCGATCTCATAAATACATATGAACCATTCAAAAAGTCGCTGTCGCAAGTCCTGACTCTGCGGTCTTCTCCCCTCATTCGGGAAATGTTTAAGGAACTATACGCTCATATTGGCTCAAGAGTGTGTGTGTGTGTGTGTGTATGCATATGTAGTTAGTTAACTAGCTGTTGGGTTGCTTGCTTCGCTGATTTCATTTATTACCCGTCTGGGGGGCACTTGTTGCTCTGCCCCAAACAACATAATTTCTGTGTATGTGTTTATGTGTGTGCGATAGTTGTGTGCGCGCATGCACGTTGTTTCCTTTTGCTGTTGTTTTTGCGCTTTTTGTGCGCTTTTTTGCGGCAAAGGGAGGTATAGCAAAGCAAATTCATTCGAATCGGTCTGCGTGCAATTTTTATACCCAATACTTTTAAATTACTTTAAATTATGTATAGGCTCACATATAGATTTATATGAGCGCTGTTATTCGCTGTGGCGCGTCTGGTCTGGTAATCTATTAATACCAATTCTTCCTGGAATTTTCTTCAAATTGCAGCATATTTGTTAAAAGGTTTTAGCACTAATATAGCACCAAGCCAACAACAATGTTTTAGATGCTCACAGCAGATAAGCCGGGTCCATTGCTCCAGGTAATTTCCTAATTTATGGCTTGGACCAATAAAAGTGCCGCCCAAGTGTGTGGAGTGCGTGACTACTAATCGCTAGTTTGTGTGTTCCTTTCGGATATGGTGCAAATATAGCGCTTATTCCTCCGAAATTCAAGTGTTAGCCTTTCTTTCACCTAAAACTTAAATAGCAATTATTAAGGAGACTGACCAAACTCCGGCTGGTTTATGTTAGCTAAAACTGTCAAAATCATTTTCTTGCATATTCTGACTAAATTTTTTCTAATGTCTCTAAGACCATACTTCGAGAAATCCGCCTGTATCGTTAATATTGCTTGAACCCATCTTAAACCAATTTATACAATTCAATCTAATTTTGCAAACTGACGTTGATCAATACCAAAAGCTTCGCCAGGATTCGACCTCTTCGAGCAGTTCGATACCATACGAGGTTTCAGACAAGGCGACTCCCTATCGTGCAACTGCTTCAACCTACTCCTGGAGAAAATAATTCGGGCTGCAGAACTAAATAGAGAAGGTACCATTTTTAATAAGTGTACAACTGCTGGTGTACGGCGATGATATTGATATCATTGGCCATAACAACCGCGCAGTTAGGTCTGTTTTGTCCAGGTCGAACGAGTCCCCTGTCATCAAACAGACAGTCGTTGCACTCGCGACTAGGCTCCCACGTCACTGTTGTAGATAATTTCGTCTATCTTGGCACCAGCATTAACACCAAAAACAATGACAGCCTCGAAATCCAACGCAGAATAACTCTCGCCAACAGCTGCTACCTCGGACTGAGTAGGCAATTGAGAAGTAAAGTCCTCTCTCGGCGAACAAAAACCAAACTCTATAAGTCGCTCATAATTCCCGTCCTGCTGTATGGTGCAGAGGCAAGGGCGATGATAAAATCTGATGAGTCGTTGTTAAGAGTTTTCAAAAGACGAATGCTGCGGGAGATTTATGGTCCTTTGAGCATTGGCAACGCCGAGTACCGCAGTCGATGGAACAATACGAGATATGCGGCGACATCGAATTAAGAGGCAGCGGCTATGCTAGCTAGGTCATGTCGTCCGAATGGATGAAGGCACTCCAGCTCTGAGAGTATTCGACGCAGTACCTGCCGTGGAAGAGAAAGCCCCACTTCGCTGGAAAGACCAGATGAACAAGGACCTGGCTACACTTCGAATCTCCAATTGGCGTCAAAAAGCCGAAAGAATGAACGACGACTTCTATACATTTGTAATAAGCCTCTGATGGAATGGCCTGCAGTGCCTTAGCGGATTTTGGTTTCTTCCTTATCAGCCAATTTTTGGAGCGCCATGTACTAGATTGTTGCACTGTTTCGGCGTCGTATTCATAGATCCACGTCTCGTCAGCAGTAGTCATGCATGTGATGAGCTCTGTTTTCAGGCATCTCTGTTCCAATCTTCACTCAAAATCGTTTTTACAAAAAATTAAGATAAGACGTTAACATTGACACGCTTCATACCCAAAAGATTATCCAAAAGGTTGAATCGATCCTTAAGAGTGGTTGAGACGCTCTCTTGCCAACACGCAGATCTTCAAGCACTGTTTTTTTAACTTTTGCGATCTTACTCCTTCTCATTTTGTGGTCGTAAGTTATACCAACTTCTTATCTTTTATCTTCACGATAAATATAAATTTTTTCAACGCTTACACTCTGAAAAATCTGAAAATATATTTATATACGTATAGGTATGTGTATTGTAAACGATTTTCGAAACCATAAAAAAAGTGAAATAATCACAAGAACTCATAAATTGTCTTCCTCTAACTAGCTGAGCTCACATCTTTATATCTCTTTATGTACGCGTGTGAGTTACAGCCTCCAACTTCCTACGCTGCTGCACTCCTGTTTATTCTTATTTAGCGACACTGTATTCTTTTGCTTCTGCTGCTGCTAAATGTTGTGTCTGGAAGAAGAACTTCACACCAAACGACTTCCGGTTGTTTTCTACTTATTGTCATTCTATCTAATTCCACAGCTAGTCTTTCACACGAATTCTCATGAATTTCGCTCTCACTGCAATGGTAATGCAACTGTTTGTTGTTGTTGTGGCATATTGCTATTTTATTATGCCGCACTGCATCACCATGTGGCAATGTGTGTGTCCGCGCATTGGACGGGTTAATTGCTCTCAGCGCATAATGTTGCCGCCGCCACACGAACGACAATAACTGCATGCAGCTGCTTGTGTGCGCGTGTGTGTGTGCGAAACAATAATCATTTTTATTATTGCGGGAACATTTCTTATAGTTAATAATTTTATTAACCCAACTCTTGCCCACATAATTATTACGGTTTTCCTTTTTCAAATATTTCACTTCACTTTCTTCACCACAACTTCGTTTTTTTGCCACAGCGCAAGTGCAGCGCGTACACTTGTTAGCATTTCCTTTTTGCCACGCTGAGTCATGCGCACGCAGGAGGCCGACAGGCAGTCCAGCGGCAACTAGTTTTTGTTTAACACTTTTGTTTTTGTGGCGGGTTGCATGCAACAAAATGCGCGCACATTGTTGTCAACTTGCGTCTAGCGTCTGGGCGGGCGTTGAAAATAAACCAAGCCAGCGCCAATGCGTTTTCACTTTCTTTCTTTGGGAAATTTCATAAGCTTGCGGACGCATTTGCAGTGTATATACTCAGCGTTATTACAGCTAGATTTAGACGCTTTGAAGCTGTGAGGTAGACACGTCGTTGGTGTGAAACCGAGTAGTCGCCGCCAGACCCACCCCTTTCTGGCGTGTTAATTGTGGTGGAAATTTTCTCTTGCGTTTGAAGGCACTTTTTGTGTGTACTTGCTATTGGATCCTGCCCAGTGGGTTTTTTAGTTTTATTTCCCATTATTTTCACTACCTTCCAGTGATCACAAGGAATTTTTCCGTCCGCTACAATCTTTTTTGCTATTTGAAATTTTTTTGTTAAGATATATTATTCTTCCTTGTATGGATTATTAGTTGTAATCACTCGTAATTATTGAGTAATTACACAATATGTTTTCTTTCATGTTTTTCCAAGAAAGTTGAAAAAAGTCCTACAGTAGCAATTTGCCATAATTTTTCAAAGTTCATATAAGATCGCTTTACTTTGACAACAACTAACGCTCTGGTAATCGTAACCTTTTACGGCTATTGAGCAATGAAGGTTCTAATATTTATTTACCTCTAAGTAATGGCGTTATTGGTAAGGTCCCAAAAATCCCGAGGTCATTGCAAAAATGTTTCATTAATTTCTCCCCTGATATGCGCTGTTTCTTCTTGCCGGTAACTGAAATATACGAGAGAACTTCCTTTACCACGGCTAATCTAAGATTAGGTTAGGTTAATCTGGTAGGCTAATAAATCACGCACAGACCAGTTTTGGCCCTTTGCGATACTATTATAGATGAAGATTAGTCTTTTTGGATGCCTGCGCTCCACGCGAATTTTAACAGACTCTGCAATCTAACTATCAATACCTTCTCATCCGTACACCATTCTTGGCAATCTCGTCCACAATTTCTTTGCCCTCAATGCCTTTTTGACCTGGGACCCAGTAGAAGTGCAGTATTTGCTTCTGTCAACACTTTCCACCGCTGCCCTGATTTCCAAGACACTTCTGGCCGATATGCGATACGAGGTTACTGCATTGATTGCTGATGGCGGCCTACATAATTGTTGACTCTGGCTTTCACAATAGAAAAGACCTCACCTTGCAATATACTGCATTGATCCGGCAGCTCAAAAGGCTGCCTTATGCCTAACTCTGAACAGTATATTCAAGCACCAACTGCATCTTCCTTTTTCCAGCCGCAATTACAAACTGAAGAGAAGCGCAAAGCATCAGCAAATTTTACCGGTCCAATATGGAAAACATTTAGTTGAGTTATGAACCTTTATTTCTCAAAATGGTTCGAAACTCGGAGGAGGCTTGTGTTGAGGAATTTAGAGAAAACAAAATTACAAATCATTAACCAGCTAAAATAGACTATTTCAATTACATTTCACTTGATAATGAACTAAAATTCTCAACCGGTTTATAAAACACCTCTATCACTACGTGACTTTTAAAAATGATTAGAATCCTAATTAATCCTCTCAAATAGCACTCACTGCAGAGCATAAAACATATAATCATGAATTTTACACCATGCGACGCTCTACCAAGCTACGCATTGCCGGTCGTTTTGAAGAGCCCTCCAAGGTTCGTCACTTTCTTTAGTCCGTCCATCCTTCCGCTCATTAGCTTTACAATGTGCGCGGCTTGATGTGTGCGTCAAAATTTTAATTTCATTTTTATTCTCTTCATTTTCATGAAATATCGCTTTCCATATGGCTTTGTTTATGACTTTGTCTGTAGCACGACTCTTTCACTCGCCGCTTACTGCTGAGTACGTACATTTTCATAGGGGGTGCGAATTGCTTAACCCGACATCCTGCAGCAGCAACAGACAATAATCAAAATCGAAGCATACCGACAGACACAGATAGCAGCTAACAAGTCGTATGAACATTCGAATGACATGAGAATTTATTTTACAACCAGCAAATCGCCTACAGTGCCATGCTAAATTCGTTGCCACCACCGCCGTCCCTGTCCCTTCAACGACACGAGCTTGAGAAAGTTGCGAACGAGGCGTTCCAACTGCAGCGTCATCAAATGCGGAGCTCTTATGAAGACTGTGTGAGGCGTTTGCAGGAGTGCTGAGCTCTGAAAGACAGGACGAAACGGCGGGTGTCGGCGAAGGCGGAGGACGGAAAACACATGTTGATTCGCGACAGTCGGCCGGTGTCAGCACAACAAAGTGCGAAGACTGCGTACTTGGCTAGGATGAGTTCGGCTTGAGGAGGGGAGTTGGCGAGATGCGCCACAATGCTGGCGAACTTAATGAAATAAATGAAAATTATGAACTATTCATACTTGCGCGTTGCGGTGGCGTCTCCACGATAGCAATGAAAACAAAGTATGAAAAGTATTGTTGCAAGCATATGTTGCACGACAACCTTCGCGTCTCATCTCGTCGCGCAAGGGCTTCAATGAAAATGCTTAACGACAAGCACATTGGAATGTTTGGCCACTCCAATGGACGGACGCGCGCGGTTGTTGTTGGGGTTGTGTTGTGTGGTGTGCGGGTGGGTAATCGTCGGTGTGTAGGCTTTAACTCTTTACATGCTAAATACAAGTTAAAAATCAAACAACGCGCACCAAAAAAGCAGAACAAAAGCAAGAAATGCGAGGAAGACAAAACGACAAACGCGAAGCCGTGCCACGTCCGCTGTTGTTTGTCGTACATCGTTCAATGCGGCTACGTTCGTCTATCATCGTCACGGTCGTTGTTGAGCAGCTCACAATTCATTCATAAAAATTGTTCAGCATACACAATTTGCTTAAGAATTCCAGGCACAAACGTCATGAACGCGCAGACGCAGGGCGGTGCTTGACTCATATACATAAGCTCCGTGGCCGCAGAATTGAAATCGCAATTGGCGTACAAGCGGCCGACATGTGCAGTAGCACACTTGCTGCCCGCGCCTTCCACTCTACGCCGATTGCGAACAAAACGCCGCTGGCAATGAATGTCTGCACATGCGCATCGGAGACGAGAGGATTCTACCACCACAGCACACTGCGGCAATACGCAGTGATGGGCGGCATTCGGCAATTCCAAAGTCCGCGCAACGCGCAATTTAGTCTTTCGCTGTGGAACCAGCGCGCTGCGGACGGACGCCTTGCTGCCTGGAATGTAAATGTGCGATCGTGGAGCAGTGTTGGTCCGCCGAGCGTAAGTGTAGTTTGTGTTGTTGGCAGCGGTAGCTGTTGCTGGCCCGGCAACGATAAACGCCTTACAGACAGACGTCCGTCTTCATTTCGCGGCTGTCACTACTGCATGCGTCTCTGTGCGGCTGACGACATTCGCACCGACGACAACTCAAGTTTATTACTATTTAATTGCGCGCAGACAAGTTGCGGGCGGCGGTGCGGCAGGCAGACGACAGATCGACACCACCGTGCACCACCGTCGGGGCAATAAAGAGCCGGGGGTGGTATGTGTGCGTGTATGCGTATGTGAATCATATGCTGGGGACCCAGCGCGCCCCGCTCGTTGGTCGCTGTGTTCCCGGCGTTTTTTGCGCGCCGTTTTGACAGACAAGGACAAGCGTTTGACATGTGAACAAATTAAAATATGAAAAAAAAAACAAAAATGAGTAGAGAAAAACACAACAAAAAATAAGACCAACTCGTAATGTGAAATTGCTGGGACGCGGAGTGCAAAAAAATACAAAAGCAAAGCACGCAAAACGAGCAAACAACCGGCAAGTTCCTTTCGACAAGTGCTGACCGCAGACGTGCTGGTGGTGGCGGTGGGAAGCAATGCAAAGCAATAAAATTTCGCTAGAGTAAAGCAAGTAAAGCAAGAATTAGAAAAAAAAGCATTGGCAGCACTGGAAGACAAATGTTGGAAGATGCAGATTTTTGTATTCGTTTGAAATCGCTTGGAGTGCCGATTTCCGCTTGGTAATTCTTTACGCTTTACTGACTCTGTCAAGCTTTGGGAGGCCGTACGCATTGCAGGCGCGGGCAAGGCGCTTGGCCTCCTCGGCAGGATACGAGTTTATGTTTTATGTGCCTTTTCACATACCATAGCTTAACATTCCGATCGGCAATTGCTGTTGTTGTTGTTGTTGTTGTTGCTGCTGCTGCAGCGTTTTATGGCCAATTGTTTGTGTGGCTTGTGTACATACATACTTGTTATCACTTCTGCGAAAAAGGCATGCGAACGGCGACGCGCATGCAGAAGAAGGGCATTAAAAATGCCAACAATGTTGGCTTTAGATTTACATGCGTTTCTTAGTTCCAGGCATAAGCTAAGCGCACACATACATATGTACATATGTGCATACATGTGATATGCATAAGTATTTGATGCGATAAAAGTTTTATCACTAATTCAAAGTGTCTTTGGTGGGTGATAAGTTTATATTTCTGATAATAATTGCTGCAATTTCCGGGTTCTACACTCGTTTATGTAGATAATAATAATGCGGCAGATGTTACGCCTAGTTTAGCCCTTCACCGTACAAATGTTAGTACACATTTTTGACTGGAGCCTTCTCCTATCGAGTTTTAAAGCTGTCTGCCAAGAAGCAGTAAGATTTCTATTCGAGTTTGATTCAGTTTGGTTGTCTCGATCCAACAAATGTGCAAGATGATGAACTGCGAGTTAGCTAATTACATCTGAAAAATGAGCTTTTTATCGATTGTTTATAATTTCGCTGTTGGACTTTTATTGTTTGTTTTATATACTTTGAGGAACTCTGCAGTTGATATAGACCTCCTGACAACTTTACCCCCAAGCTTTGACTCATCCATAAAGAAGCTCACTGCATCTCTCTTCCAAAGGCTTCTTCCTACTCACAACTTCCTCGTCGGTATATGGGCAGAGAAGGAGCCGTCAGGATTCGGCAACTCCATGATCCAAGTGATTCGGTATGAAGCCAAAGTGTGTGTTATGCGTTCTTTTATGAACCCAGATTCTTTGAGTCTGATAGCACCTTCCGACGATGTGTCATGGTTGGGGTGAACCTTAGTGCACCATATATGTTGATAAGTGTCGGACTTTCTTTGCAAGTGTGGTCTTTTCTAGAGCCCTCCATCACATAAAGACTCCACAGAACATAATGTGCTTGCCTATGGTGTCGCAAAGCCGGAGGACCACTTTCGGTGAGAGGCATCACCTTTTACTAATGGCTCCTCTGCAGTTGTACGAGTACAAGGCAATCGATGCCTTTTTTGCTCTCTCTTCGATATTCGGCTTCCAAGAAAGCTTCCTAACCACGTGGAGCCCTAGATATTTCACTGCATCCGCTGGTTATAGACCGGGATCTTATATCTTCTAGTAAATAAAACCATCTCAGTTTTACTTAAGGCTGATGGCGAGACTACTGCCGACTGCCCAATTTGTTATGACGCTGAGATATCTCTGCGTCAACTCGTACACGGTATCAGAAGCTTTGCTTTAACCAGAAGTGCTACATCGTCTGCATATGCAATCACCAACCACCAGCATCCTTAGAAGAGGAGATAGAACTCCACTTTCTGGCGTTTCCCTACTCACATTTCGTCGAGCACGTGCGTTACCTCATTCCGTTTCAATCACTCTGTCGCACAGAAGATGGAGAATGTGGTGATTGAAGTTTGATTCAACCCCAAGACTGTCCAGAGTAGTAGCGATAGGACGGTTTTGAAAGCTCCTTCAGAACTATAAGGTGAATGAATAAGAATCACCCAAACAAGCCGCCGGAACTGCTGCGGATTCACAAATGAAACACAATCCCTCTGCTAGTGGCCAAAGCTGGTCGTTTCTGGGCGACTGTGTTTCGTCGTTGATAAACTCTATAATTTGGCGTATTTTCTCTTTCCTGATATTTCTCCTTGATGTGTGCTTAAAGAATACTAAGTCAAGCACTCGCAAAGCTGTCTGAGAAGATTTCATTGAAATATCTTAACTTTTTAACTGTATATAGTGTAACCCTTTCACAATTTTACAAGGCGTGATACAGATTACAAAAGCCAAACATTGGAAAATAAAGGTTATCTTTTCACTAGACCTTGTATAATTGGAAGCCTTAAACATTAGCAATGACAATCCTAAAGGCTCTTAAGGTTTGCCTTTCCCGTTTGAAAGCTTCGAAATATTTTCATCCCAAATATTAGTTTTAATCTGATAATTTTATTGATAAAAATGTCAAATAATAACAAGATTTCAGTGATAACGTACAAAGTATTTTCTATTTTGTGCTTCACATTTCATTCGTTGTAATTCTCAACCTACTCTTGAAATTGATGAAGCGCTTCGTTAGGCTTTTCAGCTTTTTTATTTGAACACTAAATACATATTTCATATTAAATAAAATTGCATCCCATAAAAAGGCGTGCAATTTTTTTATTACTTTTGACAAGAAGGCACTAAAACTTAAGCCCTATGGCGCCCAAGTTTGCAGTTTGTTTAGAGAGACTCTCAACTCAACTCAACTCAAGTCTAGCTGCCTAAGTTCAGCTAATACATAATCAAACAACTGTATAAATTTTATAATTAAAACAAGAGTGTGTAAATTAAATAGACTTTGCTGAGTTTCGCACAAAGCAGACACTTTATATGTATGTACATACGTGTGTATGTGTGTATGCAGGTGAATATATACTTCCCTAATGCGCTTTTATGGCTACAAATGGAACAGTTTTGTGTGTGCTCGTTTTTTCCCTCACAAATGTGATGGCATATTGGAATATTGTGGCGTTCGTGTGTGTTGATTGTTTTATCGGAGCGCGAAAAAAATAAGAAAAAAAGTTTTCCTATCACACAAAGTGCTGTTATATATTTTATTTGTATTAAAATTTATAATATGCACTTTGTTGTTGTTGCTACTCTGTTAAGCGCATTGAATGGCGCATTGTCAATATTCAATGTCAACCGGAATTATGCTAGCAAATGTTCGGAGCGTCTTACTTTGCCTCATAAATGAGCAGGAGATTAATTGCCATCAATGCACCCCTACACACACCCCTAGATGCCATCATAAATGTACGTGTTTGTGTGTGTATGTGTGCATAATTGCAAAAGCAACACAAAGGCGCTAACTGTGCGCAGCGCTACCGTGCAACGCTGCTGCACGACGCCAATGACACCGCAACGTTTTGTAGGGAATTAATGCAATAGCACGTTTCTATTCAATAATGACCACTTGTATGCTCAAATACCTTTTGTTCATATCTGCTCACTTCACTTCACTTATAAACTCACATAGATTGCGCATATTTGCTTTGCCTTGTTCTGTTGTTGTTGCTGTTTTTTGCGGTTCAAGGTGCAGGAGGCGTCTTTATTCCATTTTTATTTAATGCTTGACTTTGAAGCGCTGCTTCCCTATAGTCAGCCATATCAATGCCTCTCTAATCATATTTACTTAAAGCACAAGTACAAGCACATATATACAAACATACATATGTACTTAGATTGCTATTATTCAATAGTATTCTCATAATGTCTGTATAATTTCATATTGCACCTGTAAATGCGCCGTTTCATTATCATTTCCATATAATAGAAATTAGTTTCTTTGTGGGTGTGTGTGTAGCTCATAGACGCAGGGTTCTAGTTGTAAATCACATTTTCTAGTTTTTATCATTTACCCATTTTAGTTTATTTGATAAAATTATTTGCAAGCATTGCTATTTTTAGTGAGGAGGGCCAATATGAAAAAAACAAAATCATAAATCACAAAGAGGGCTTAAAAATTGATATTGCATTGATGTGAAAAGTGTAGAAATATACATAAGAAAATGAAAAAAGACAAGAAATAAACTGAAATTTGTAAAATTATAAAAGTGAAAAATGCAAAAGTCACATCAAATTAAATAAATGAAACTAAAAAATATAAAAGAAATGAAATAAGTGAAATAAAATTATTTACATAAAAAAATCAGATAAATAAAATAAACTAAAATGAAATAAAATAAAGTAAAATAAAACAAAATAAACTAAACTAAAATAAATACCATGAAATTCTCAGTTAAGATTTACAAATAATGTTATAATTAAAATTAAAATTAAAATTAAAATTAAATATTATAATAATCTTAAAAATATAACCAAAAAAAAATAAAAAATAAAAAATAAAAAAATTTAATAATAAATAAAAAGAAGAAACCAACGTTAATTTCAAACAACAAATACAAAATATTAGTAACGAAAACTTTGATCGCCAGTTTGTATGGCAGCCACGCCGCCGGCACATAAACCGCACCAAACCGAAATTTGTTCGGGCTGCAATGGTGACTCATAGAGTATGTGTCGATTACTGCCTGATTAATAATGCATATTTTGCTTATTGATGAAGCCATTAACCAGAAATGAACCCTTGGCTGAAGATGATTTTTCGATGAGAATCCGGATCATTTTCAAGTAGTTGCTCAGCCCAATTCACGAACATACGACGGTTTGGGTGGTCAAGCGGCTGCAGTTCTTGTGTTAAATAGACCTTGTAAGGCTGTATACCAACAACTTTTTGTAAAATTTGCCACAACGACATCACAGAGATGCCCAATGCTTGAGAACGACGAGTGAGAGACTGATTTGGGTCCTCCTCAATTTATGCACTAGCGGCAGCAATATTCTGGTGTTTTTCTAAGTAAACAGGACTTTTTGAATCTAGCGCCCCCCTGCTGGCGCCTTCTATATGCCGACTAGTGCGTTAGAATCTGCTATCTTTATCGACTGTCCAGTGAGAATATCATGACATTTCTTTGATTCGAAGCGAAGTTATTGCGTTTTCAGTGTCGGTATGTTTGTGTTATCGGTGCGAAAATGAGCTTCGAACAAAGAGCCAACATTAAATTTTGTTTTAAAATTGGTAAAACTTTCAATTGATGAAACGAGTATATGGCGATGATTGTCCATCCCGTAGCAGAGTGCACGAGTGGTTTCAACGTTTTCACAGTGGTCATGAGGACATAAATAACGATCAACATCTGGGCCAATCAAAATACGGGATCACCGGAAATTCCATCGAAAATGTGCGTGAATTCATCAAAAATCAGCGGAAGTCATCATTGAAAGTTATGGAAATGGAATTGAACATCTCCAAAACATCGATTTATCGCATTTTGATCGAACATTTGGGCTTACGAAAGGTGTGTGCACGGTTTGTTCCACACAAATTGACTGACGACCAAAAATTGCTCAGAATCCAACATTCGAAGGACATCATTAACCGATTATTTGACCAAAAATCATATTTTAACCATTAACCACTCCCTGTATTCACCTGATATTGCACCGTGCGTCTTCTTCCTTTTCGGAAAAATGCATTTGCCCATGAAAGGAAAGCGTAAGAGGCCACTCAAAAGGCTTGCACCGGCATACTCGACTTCCCGAACGCGGGACAGTCAAGAAAGAAATGTTGAGTTGTTGAGAGGCTTGCATTACCGAGGGCAAAGAGATCACTATCTCTCTTCCGACCGATTTTGGGCTAGAAGGCTTTTGCGACAGCGCATGTACCTATGGTGACCAAGCTTCTGCGAAGCCCAGCTATCTAGTAGTAGAACACAAGAGGATACGGGGGCACTGATAGCGGTTCTAGAGTGCCTTTTCTTGCAAGCTCATCAGCTTTACAGTTTCCTGAGTTTACAGATTCCGCTTTGGTATGGCACCCATATCAGTATTATCACAAAGACCCTCGATGATATTGATAGCGAGGTCTTCGGAGATGGCGTTCGCGAACAGTTTTCATGACTGAGTGGATTCAAATTACATGGAATTATGTGCAAAAAGTGATAAATAAATCTAAATAAAATATACGTTGCCACCTGTTTACAGATATTCAAAGAAAAATATGGCCTGTATTAGGCTGTATGCATTTTCAATTGATAAATTCTAAATTTTACTCAACCAATAAAATCTCACCATTTTATGCTTCCAATACCAATACTTATTATATTTAAGCCTTTGAAAAGGATTTTTTTTTATTTTCGAGCTTCTCTTTAGTTACGATACACTTCTGGGGTGCACGCAATTTTTTACTGTTATCAAAGCATGCTCGTTTGTGCCGCTCTATAGAGCATATAACAGCTATGTAGGCAGGTCGATAACAGCGTTTTTATTGCAACACCTTGTTGCAGCTAATTATGAATAACTATGCAACATTTTGTAGCACATACATACTATGTTCTGCTAACCTAATTTCCAATTGTTGCCACACCGCTAACACTTGTTCTCGCTGCCACTGCTGTAAAAAACCGAAATGCTACAATTGCACCGCTATGTAGCAAGCCTACCAAGTCGAGACTGGCAGTGCCACAAATGGTAAAAAACGCTAATTTCTTATCGCTAACGCCACACACAACTAGAACTGCAAAACAGCCAATATTACTATTTAATATTAAATATGTAAATTTTAACTTTATATAAGTACTTATATAATTTGTATTTATGTATGTGTAAATATATGTATGTATAGCTTAGCTAACGTTGGGCTCGTAAAAAGCTGCCACGCGGTGCGAGTGTTCGTCGGTGGCGCAATCAATTTGGGTTTTTCCTAACAATGCAGCGGCGAAACAATAATAGAAAAAGCGGGGAGTAAAAAACACGAACTGCCAGCGTTAAGTTCCAGTTAAGAAGCGGCAAAAAGTGCTAAGAAAAAAGTAGAAAAATCGAAAAAAGTTGCACTGGCTTGCGCATACGTAATATCCCCCAACGCTTATCAGTCGCAATTAACAACGGAATTGTTTTTGCCTTGCCATTTTTCATAACCGATATAATCCGCATGCGGGGACAACTTGGAAGTGGGTAATTTTTGCATAAATTTTATAAAAATTCAATGCATAAACGCTTGCTTCCATTCAGCGAACGGCTTGCCAGACTCGTCTACAAGCGCGCTTATATACATATAATGGGTGCCTTAAACAGTCTTCAATAAAAAGTTGCATAAAGTCAATTTACTTAAAAAATCGAAAACATGTATAATTGTTCTAAGCGCGCTCATAAATCTAACTTTTCGTTATTGCAAATGAATTTATGTGTGATCTGTGCTTGTACTTTTGTGGTGTTGCCCGATCGCACAAATGTCAGAGATTTGTAATTAATTAAATTTTTTGTAATGGCGTTTAGCTTTTTCTTTGAGTTTTTTCGTCGTTCCATGTTAATAAATTAAATTTTCGCGATTTCCATTGTAATGACTTCCTCAATTATTACAAAGCCATTACTCATTAACCTACTGAATTATCACCTCCGCTGTCAAATTGATTGTTTAAGAGCGTTAAAATTTTTTTCAACAGATAATTGTTTAATTGTTTTGGCGTTTAATTGTTTCGTTTTCAGTTATTGAATTATAAAGTCTTTGTGCAGCCGAAATAAGCAACTATGAAAAGGTAAAAATAATTAAAAATTAAGTATAAAAACGATGTCCTTTAAACTTACTTCAAAGTAAGCAAATTAATCAAAGTAAAATAAAGTAGTAAGGAAGCGTTAATCTCGGGTGTAAGCGCACATTTAATGTTCTTACAAGTCGAAATAATCATCAGGGAAATACCTTAAGGTGCAAACCGTCAACCCGAGCATGAGAAACCAAGCAATTATATGTACATATATACAGTTGAACTTCCCTAACTCGAAACACCATAATCCAAGAAACAAATTCGAGTTAGAGAGACTTCGAGTAATACAAAGAAATTTAAGTGAAATTTGAATTCTATTGCCATTTTAAGAGTTCCAATTATGGACGGTCAACAAACACTGGTTTGTTAGAAAAACGAAAATCATATGTGGTATGTGGGAGCTGCGGGTAGTATCAACCCGATTTTTTCTATTTTCTGCCAATACTACTTTCTATTAATATGCCACATACCAATAAAATGATTCCTGAGGTCCATTAAGGTATGCCACATATTACAACCACCAACCATATGGAGTAAAGTCACCCGAATGTTACTATGTGTTTGTTAAATGGGAGCTATGTCAAGTTGTTTCAAGATTTGTAATCATTTTAGACAGAAAGGCTCACTATTATGAGCAAAAGACGCTCCTTTATTTTCATTGAGATAACTCACTCAATGCCCGATATATGCGGTATAAAGTCAACTGGAGGTTCGAAAATCTTTGTATTAGGTATTTTCTCATTCTTGACTCACAGATATACTATTATCAGGAAAGGATTGTCTCTGCATTTTAATTATATGTCTCATATATTGACCGATATTTTCGTGCAACAGTCAGCTATAAGTGCTGGGGTCAACGGTACCTAGGAGCTTGAACAGTTTAGGCCCGATTGTAACCATTTCTGGTCATAATGTCAGAATAGTGTACTATATGTTATGCACTGAATTTGCCTGAAATCTGTTCAGCGAGTCCCGAGATATAAGTTTTACCTAAAAGTGGGCAGTGTCACGCTCATAGTCCAATTTTTATACCCGCTCCTATAAAGCCTTCTAATACGATATTGGGGTACAAATTAATGTCTCTGCCGTATATAGTTATTGATTTAACGCGCTTTTACAAGGTGGGTTCCAAAGTAAACAGGACTTTAAAAAACCGAACAAATGGTTCTTGGGCAAAATCAATTTATTTTATTCAAAATAGTCTACTTCTGCTTCAATACAGCTTTTTTCACGGTCCAAAAGCATGTCGAACGAGTGTTTCAGCTCCTTGGCCGGTATGACCGCCAGTAGCCGGTGCAAGCCTTTTGAATTGCTTCTACGTTTGCATAACGCTTTCCTTTCATGGGTAAATGCATTTTTCCGAAAAGGAAGAAGTCGCACGATGCCATATCAGGTGAATACGGGGAGTGGTTAATGGTTAAAATGTGATTTTTGGTCAAATAATCGGTTAATGATGTCCTTCGAATGTTGGATTCTGAGCAATTTTTGGTCGTCAGTCAATTTATGCGGAACAAACCGTGTACACACCTTTTGTAAGCCCAAATGTTCGGTCGAAATGCAATAAATCGATATTTTGGATGATGATTTTCGAATGATGATTTCGGCTGATTTTTGATGAATTCACGCACATTTTCGATGGAATTTCCGGTGATCATGGATTTTGATTGGCCCACATGTTGATCGTCATTTATGTCCTCACGACCACTTTGAAAACGTTGAAACCACTAGTGCACTCTGCTACGGGATAGGCAATCACCGCCATATACTCGTTTCATCAATTGAAACGTTTCGGTAAAAGTTTTACCAATTTTAAAATAAAATCTAATGTTGGCTCTTTGTTCGAAGCTCATTTGCGCACCGATAACACAAACATACCGACACTGAAAACGCAATAACTTCACTTCGAGTCGATGAAATGTCATTAAACTCTCACTGGACAATCGATAAAGATAGCAGATTCTAACGCACCAGTCGACCTATAGATGGCCAGATCAGGGGGCGCCAGATTCAAATCCTGTTTACTTTGGAACGCACCTTGTATGAAATTAAGTTGTTATTTACTTTTGAATTTAAGTTATTATATCCCTTTGTCAGAAAAAAACGCATTTTTCTGTGATTTTGTTTGAAGAATCACTTTTTTTTTAATGAATAAGTAAAAATTATTTACGTTTACAGAATTAAATATACTTTAAAAATCGGTGATTTATTTTGAAAAATTTTGAATTTCCTTAATCTTAACCCTTGTCTAATTCTGTAGCCGGTAGAACCTCTGAATACAAATTAGTTTAAAGATTTTAACAAAATCCACTCAAATCTTAGTTTTCACACCATATTTTACGCTCTCTTGCAGAAATGGGAACTGTACGTGCTCAGTCGACTCGGCTGGGATTTGTCCTCCGTTACGCCTTTGGATTTCCTTGAATTGTTATTAATCCGCCTGCCTATCAAGAGTAAAGAATGTCCTGATCTGAGTCTCGATAAAGTCAGGCAGCATGCGCAGGCCTTCATATGCTTAGCAGCCAAAGGTGAGTACTGTCAATTAACTTATTAAGCTATTTAATTAATGAAATGTACTGTCAATTAACTAATTAAGTAATTTTATTAATGAATTGTGTTAATGCTGCACAAAAGTTTAATTGCCAATTGGGCAAATGAACTGCGGTTGTCTCATAACGCATACCAACGGCACGAAACCAGTTGTTTGGCAATAAACTTAGCCACATTCTTATTCAAACTGAAATATTTCGTATAACCATTTATAATATATTTCATAACCACTGGCACTGCGCCTCGCGCTCAGCTGTTTTCTGCCGCTTCATTCACACCACAAAGTTAAATTATCTCTGCAATTGTGGTCAAACGACTCTACCTGCTGTGCTGTGCCCCGTCCAGCCGACTTCGACTGCTATCTATGCGCCGCATATCCTGTGAATGAAGTTGCCCACCTCTAACTGGCGTTAGGTGGTCGGTCGGTCGGTCGTTCGGTTAGCCGGTTGGTCGCTTGGCTTTCATGTTGTCTGCATTGGCCCTGGCCAAGGTACAAAGGAAGATGGGTAATGAAAACAGCACACAAATATAAAACATTAATAAAAATCGCAGACCACGCAAATAACCTGTCTGCGGCTTTTTCAGGGCATTATCAACGGCAACAGGACAAGCGATAGCATCAAAGAGAAAGAGCCAGCCACCAAATGAGCAAAACAAAAATGTAGGGGACGCGCATGCGTTACTGCCAGCAACACACCAAATGCTCGTTTGGTTTCGTTCATTATGAAATACTTTTTTAATGGCTTGGCGTGTGGCTTCAGGATGCCAATGGTCTCCTCATATTGCGTCCATCGCGAGCGTAAGTTTCTCGGTTTTTAACTAAAGTTCGGCATTGCATTAGCATTGTGGTTGCACGTTTGCGCCTTGCTTCGAAGGCAACATTGAATTTTATTGATTTTGTATTCATTGAAAATTGTTTGCGCTAACAGTTTCGCGAAACCTCAAACACCGACACCGAGATTTGTCTGGCCATTCGTCTGTGCTGTTACACCGCATTCCAACTAATTCATTATTGATTGACTCAAGCGAAGGATTGCCTTTTACAAAGTCCACGAGCGAGGTTTACTATACACCTTAAAGTTGTCTACAGTTGCGGTGTCATTAAGCGAAGAGTAAATTGGTTTTCTAGAAATCAATTGCAATGAAACATAATTTGTATGAAGTGTGTGCAATGGGCTTCGTAGTCCTTTCATTTATAACATTCAGCTCTTAGTTTGAACTAAAAATGTTTAATTATGTTCTAAATAGATAGTTTGACAGTGAATTTCTACTATCTTATTTGTGATATGATTACGTGTATATAGGTCGTTCATTTTGAGATCACTTGAAGATCGTTAAAATTTATTTTATCCTTGATCACAGTGTATCTTGACTGCACAATACGAAAATCTCGAACAACTTAGTTCTAAGGCATCAATGGTCTCCGATCGTGAAGTTCGATCATTTTGAGATCACTTGAAGATCGTTAATTTTTTTTTTGATCACGGAAATCTCTAAAGACTAAGTTCTAAGGCATCAATTGTCTCCGATCGTTAAGTTCGTTCATTTTGAGATCACTTGTAGATCGCTAAAATTTCCAGATAGCAAATTTTTAAAGAAGGTTTTTATAAGAAATTAACAGTATAAGAACTTTAGTTAATCAAGCAATGATTTTAGGTATATTTAAACGTGGTTTACCGCAAATGTTGCTAGTTATTCCGAAAATATGGTATGTTACTGTAAACAAGATCCTCAATCGAAAAAAATCCTAGAGTCATCAATACTAAAGCAAATAAGCTCAATTGGGTCAGCGTTAACCGGACATTTTTCTAATCCTCTTGCCAAAAAATGTCGTACGCTTATATCTACCCTGGAAATATAATATTTTTGTCTACAGATTCTTCTACTAACACGTGGCTAAGTCAAGCGTTTACCAAATTGAAACAGTGGCGGTATGAAATTTTATATCCAAAACCCATAATGTGAACAGCCACCGAAATCAATTTGAAATATCACAAAAGTGCCGCCAATATTCATCAAAAAAGCCAGTTATTCGCTGTTTGTATAACAGGCACATCCTCTGCAATGAATGGCAGAAAGTTAGTCGCGTGGAACAGCTGTACAAAAAAGAAAACGAAAATAATAAAAATTTAAAAGCTATATAAAATAGCTATAAATATGTCATAAGCAAGCTTTCGGAGTGCCCAATCGATTGCTTAAACAGAATACACTTATGAGCTTTTGAAGTGAAGAGTTCAGCGTAAATGACGAAGTTTTTCGGGAAGCTTGCTACTAATAAAATATACATATATGAAATACGATGTTAATGCAAAGCAATTAAAAATACTCTTCGTAGTTCTATGAATAAGTTCACGAGTATAGCTTTTATACAGTGATGTGCAAAACATAAGTAATTTATATCTAAAAAGGTTTATGTTACAATAATATGAACATTATATGTAAGCTAGAACAAAAGAAAACTTTATACAAAGACATGAGTATAAATTGCTTCAAGATCGGTTATAGCCGAGCTTACAAAAGCGCGCTAGTTGTTCGTCCTTTTCGCTGTTTGGGGTCAATTGGAGAATTCAAGTGTAGTCAGGTCCTTCTCCACCTGGTCTTTCCAACGGAGTGAAGGTCTTCCTCAAGATAGTCGTAGGATTAAATTTTGTTCAATTGTCACTATTTTGATTAGTTCTGCACAACTGGCATTTTAATTCACAGAAACATTCTTCGAATGATTTTCAAAATCCTCGCTATGATAATCCAACACATTTTATAGAACCCCGGTAAGGGTGGTGACTTTTAGTCAATATCGCCAATTTCTAAATATACGAGCACAACATAACCTAAAAAATGATTTAGAAGTTACAAAGTTACAAACTTTTAATGTATTCATTATTATATGTTTTAACCTTATTTGTTGAGGTTCTGATTTAGCCATGTCTCTTTGTCTGTAGATACATGCACTAGTCCCTCAGTTTATGAGATAATGAGCTGAATTTTGCACACGTCCTTTTCTCCTCAAAAATTCATTTCATTTTTCGGTATCGCCGTTATCGGAGCACTATAGGATATAGCTACCATACGAGTGTTCAAAAAGTATCGCGACAGTTTGCTGACAGTTTTCTTCGATTGCAGGGGCGTGGTGCATCATGAGTTCTTGCCACAGGGAAGAGCGGTCAATAAGGAATATTACCTGCAAGTTATGCGCGAAGCAATCCGCCAGAAACGCCGGGATTTGTGGAAGAACAAAAATTGGCTTTTGCATCACAATAACGCCCCTGCTCACACATCGTTGCTTGTGCGCGACTTCTTGGCCAAAAACAACACACTAATGATGCCGCAGCCACCGTATTCCCCAGATCTGGACCCCTGTGACTTTTTCTTGTTCCCTAAACTGAAGAGGCCCATGAAAGGACGACGTTACGCTTCTCTTGACGAGATAAAGACGGCATCAAAGGAGGAGCTGAAGAAGATAAAAAAAATGATTTTTTGAAGTGCTTCGAAGATTGGAAAAACCGTTGGTACAAGTGTATAATACCTCATGGGGATTACTTTGAAGGAGACAAAATAGATATTCATGAATAAATAAATAATTTTTGAAAAAACACAAAATTCGCGATACTTTTTGAACACACCTCGTACATACTAAACGATCTAAATCAAGTTCTTGTATGGAAAGTTTTTCATTTGACGAGACATCTTCACGAAATTTGGCACAACTTATTGTCCAGGACAATGCTACAATTTTCGAACATATTGTTCATATCGGACCACTATAGCATATAGCTGTCATACAAAATGAACGATCGCAATATAGTGCTTGTATGGAAAACTTTTTCATTTGACGAGACATCTTCACGAAATATGGCATGCCTTATTGTCCTAGCTAATGCTACAATCCTCGAACATATTGCTCAGATCGTACCACTACAGCGTACGATGTATCTGCCATACAAACCGCCTATGTTTTACTCATTAGTGTCCCTATAAATTTATGCTGTGCGTGTTATTAGGCGCAGAGGTAAGCTAGAAGATTGCGTGTTTTTCACAAAAAAATAATTTTTTTTTATTACGGTCACCGAAGTTGGAGAGCGTTTTATTTGTAAAAAAAGTTTTCGAATTTAAAATTTTTTTTTTGCATATTTTTTTTCAGTTTCAAAAGAGTTAAGTAGCAGGTAACGCATGCCAAAAAAATTAAGCGAATCCTTCTCACACACGTTTTCCCCCTATTTGAATATTGCACAATTTTTTCCCTTAATGAAATCAAATTGTGTAGCGGCTCCCACTACGCAAAAGTGTCGGGTTACAAATAAATATTTTCGCAGCGCAGAAAACTGAAAAAATTACAACAAATACAAAAAAGGTTCAGCCCTTTCTCGATCACGATTTCGCTATTTTTTAAATGTCCCATAAACCTTCAAAAAAATAATTTATGATTTTATAATATGTATGGCGATGAAGTAGGTAGTCACATTAATATACATAATTATATATATAAATAAGTGTGTGTGTGTGTACTAAATTGTGCGTTGGGCTTAATGCCTTCCATGGAATTTTTTTCCCAATCAAAAGCGGCGCCTCTCTGTTGTTTTTGCTTTCGTACAGGTAATTTGAGCTAATTTCCAATGCAACATTGTTTCCCATACTCATGCGCATGTGTGTGTGTGTGTCGACACTTATTGAGCGCTTATTGATATATTTATTTAGGTGTGCGTGTGTGTGTGTGTATGTGCGAATATCGCATAGCACTTTCGTTCACACTACCCACACATCCACATATTAAATGCATAAATTTGCCAATTTAATTTCTTAATTAAATGTCGCTGGCAAATGAGTTGACGACATAACACATACAAGAAATTACATACTACACCTTTTCGGCGCTGCTTGGCGGCGGCTTGCATTCCTTTTACAGCGTTTTTTGCGTACCGCCGTTTCCCTTTAGCATAGCTGCACACATTTGAATGTGTTTTTATAATATTTCTTATCGTTGTTTTTATACCCTCAACATAAATAATATAATTTAGATGTACATAGTATATATACCATAAATGGTCAGCATCTCGAGCTGAATCGATTCAGCCAATTCCGTCTGTCTCTCCGTCTGATATCGATCTGAAATTTTGCACATATCCTTTTCTCCACAAGAAGTTGTTTATATGTCGGAGCCTCCGATATCGGATCACTATTGCATATAGCTGCCATACAAAATGTACCATTAGAATAAAGGCTTGTATGGAAAGCTTTTTCATTTGACGAGATATTTTCACGAAATTCGGCATGAGCTATTTTCTAAGGCAGTTACGCAATCTCCGAGGAAACCATTAAGATCGGACCACTATAGCACATAGCTGCCATACATAGTGTACAATAAAATTCAAGTTCTGGTATGGAGAGCTTTTTCATTTGACGAGACATCTGCTCTAAATTTGCCATGGGCTGATTTCTAAGGCAGTTAGGCAATCTCCGAGGAAACCGTTCAGATCGGACCACTGTAACACATAGCTGCCATACAAAGTGTACAACAAAATTCAAGCTCTTCTATGGAAAGCTTTTTGATTTGGAATTATATCTTCACGAAATTTCGTTAGTTTGCTATGCGAGGCATCGCTACAATCTCCGAACAAATTCCAACGTACCGATCGAACTTCTATTGCTATAGCTACCATACGAGTGGACCGATAAAAATAAAGTTTTTGTTTGAAAACTTTTTTATTTGTGAAGGGCATTATAGCTTCGGTGCAACCGAAGTTAACATTTTTTCTTGTTTTGTTGTTGCTTTTGGCGGCGCACGCATTCACCAGCATACCCATATCGCATTTGCATAAAATTCGTAGTGTAATAATAATAACAACAATAACAAAATGCGGGAATGTGTTGCGGCATGCAACAGTGTTAAGGAAACCGGTATACATACATACATACACACATTCACATATGATAATGGGCGCTGAAAACATCCTCACAATAAAAAAGATTTGCGCGCACAATCAGACGCACTTACTCATAACGAGTGGCAAATGAAGCCTTCAAAGCAGACGAAATCCAGTTTCTTCGTGGCGGCGCAAAAATGCAAAGGATGCGCTGTGTCTTTAACTTTTTTCTCGCTTTCGTTTTGTTTTTGTTCTTATTTTTGTGCTCTTTTCTTATTTATCTTTTTTGCTGGCAACAAAGGTGAGACGACACCGAAGGAAGTTCGCTCGCTTTGTTGTGATTTTATCCAAAAATAAAAAGTATTCAAAAACGAAAAAAAAGAAATGCAGAAGCAAAGTAACGCAAAAAAAGGCAAACAGAAAACGCAAAAATGCGAATGCCATTGCGAATGTGAAACGATCGTAATTCATTTCTCAGCGACCACCTATTGCTTCAATGGCAACAGCGCAGACAGAAACACAAACAACAAAGAAAAAAGAAGAAGAAAATACAAACACGCAGACAAAAAAGAGTTTACAGGCAAAGGAAGAAGCGCGCATGCGCGCCCTGTGCTCTTGCCTGTTTTGCGCAGACAATCGCTTACACACACACAAACACGCACACACCTGCATATGGCTACGCCGTTATGCGCCATGGTAGTGGTGTGCTGCTGCTGCCTGTTCTGCTCCTTGCTGTTGTCGCTGTTTGTTGCTATTGTTGTACTTTGTTTGTTGCTGTTGTTGCACTTTGTTTGTTGCATTTGTGTTGCTATTGCATTTTGTTGCTGCACACATTTGTTATTGTTTTTAACTGCAATTCACCTTTTGATTGTCGCTCACTTGCCGCCACAACTATAGCATACTTTCAACTGCTGCGATTGTTGTACTTTCTTCGTTTTGTTGTTGTACTTTTTTGGTGCCTCCGTCATTTACAGTGATTTCTCTAATGTATTGATCCGTTGGTGTTGTTATTTTATACCTTTTAAGGAGTTGGGCGACAATGTCGCAACGAACACCCAATGTTGTGACCCAACTATTGTTGGTGTTGTTGCTGTTGTTTCGAGGACATGCTTGCATAGGTGAACAGTGGTTATGCGGGAGAATACTGCCGTTTTTTGGTATTCAGAAGCCTCTTATAAGTTTTGAGAGCTTCGAGCCAAAGTTTTATAGACGATTCCCAAAAGGGGATGTCCTTAGGACACATGCTTGAAGCGAATTGTAAAGTTTTGGCAGGCTTCGAAGCTATTCGCTGGGTGGGGTAGCTGGGTATGCAAAGAGGTGATTAGAGTCATGCGAGGACTCGTTGCATGCTGGATGTATGTTTAGGTCGTTTCTGGATAAGTTAAGAGTTAAAACTGCTACAGCATGCAGAACGAAGCTGCGCTAGGGGGAGTTTCGATTCTCGCAGCAACTTGAGCACTTCGTCTGCATTGGGTGGTGGTTCACCTCCAAGTACGCCATTCACTGAGAGGCAGTCGTTGAAGGTGTTTCTTTATGGCTCCAATGTGAATGCTTGTCTGAAGTTAATTGCGTCAGAAGTCTGGTCGGCGTATTGTCTTATGTCGTCGACATAGTTGAAGAAGGACTTCTCTATGCTCCTAGAAGGCGGTTACGCTTCAAGCAGATAACTGCAGGAAAGGTTTCTACCAAAACACTCCAGCAGAAATTGCTTGAAGAGGAGTTCGATAGAAGACATCAAGAGGCATCCCGTAATAGTCCGGAGTGCAGTGTTCTGACAAGTCTGGAGCTTTTTTGTTTGCGTTTCACTGCATCCAAGCGACCATATTAATGTGGCATAGTTAAGGACCGGTCAGCCGATTGCCTCGTATTTTGCCAACAAGGTTTGTGCTGCCGGCTAGCGACTTGTTGCGGCTCTGTACTTTGGCAATAATCGAAGACGTGTGAGAAGTTAAAGTCATTGACTGCAGAACCCACTCTTAAATTCTTCTCACTTTAGAGTTTTTACCGCGAAACAGTACGGATGATTGTCAACCGCTCAGATAGTTCATAATCCACCACTTTAGCCCTGAAGAGTACGTTGATTTTTCGATGTCCTCAAATAGCTATGTGTGATTGAATGTGTCAACAGTTTTTGACATGTCCAACGCTACGAGGCTTGTCCTCTAGCAGGTGGTTTTTGATTGAGGCCAATAACTATCTGCGCGTTTATGACGCTAAGTACTTTGGTGGTGCTGTGCATTTTTCGGCAGCCAAGCTTGGTGGCTTGCTAGACTCAGTTGGTGCGTGAAGGTAGAGAGCTAACCTCAAGTGTCTTCACTACTGTGAAGAAGAGAGTTATCGGACTCTCCTTTGTTGGTGGGTTTCCCAAGTTTCAGTAGTTGAAGCGCTCTTCCGATTTTCCACACATCGAATATTTGAAGAGTGCTCAGTGGAAGGTTGATGGTCTTGGTGAGGACAACACCGTCCCGAGTTATTAGAGAGCTGATCGAACTGAGCGGTTACATTCTAGAAAGCTGTAAATTACAAATTAACTCGTTGTAAAAGCGTTTAATTTTTCGAAAACCACCGACACCACTGTGCAAGTATTTCATTTATGTTTATTGATTTTATTTATTTTTTTTTGTGATATTTTTTTTGTTTTTTGCAAACGAAATCGAACGACATTTTTGTTTTTTGTATATCACTCGTTCGCGTCTCCCAGCGCCGCATGTTGCACGCCAAAAGCTGTTCATGCGAGCGAGACCTTCAAGGAATTTCAAGATAATTGGCTTCATTTTTATGTCTTTTTCAACACTGTATGTCTGTGTGTTGGTGGCTGTGTTCATTGCCATTTCATTACATGGAAGATTGCCTGGAATGCGGCGCATCGCATGGCAGCGGAAGAGGCAAAGGATAGCACAAACGAAGGATTGTGTTGCGACACAAAGGCTGTGGCTAAAATATCGGCTGCTCAAAGAGGTGAACGAAAGGATTTTAAGTGGAATTGGCAGACGATTTCGCTGTGATGTTGTTGTAATTTTCATTGAACATTCAAATTAGGTTATGTTTTGGTATTTATTTGGGTCTTTGTGGCGATTTTGCACGCGCTTCACACGTATTTAGGCCGGGATTTGAACTTGGTACGTGGTGGGGCCAGCGTCGCTGTAGTGCGCGAAGAGGTCTCTTACAGTTATTGCCTTACTTAACGAGCAATTAGCTGCGGTTGCCCTTCACCACCGCCGCCGGCACCATATTGAAAGCCGTAAATGCATTACACCATATGCATTGGCAATAGCAACAACAATACTAGTAATAATAGCCATAACAACGGCAACGAATCGCCGCCGATGAAGCGTCGGCTTGCTTAACATTGCATTGCTAATTAAAACTGTAAAAAGCGGCAACGTCGTGCACGTCGTGGCGACCGGCGATTGTTGGGGACTTAATGTGCTATACATATGCGTGAGCTTTATGGGCCGCTCATGTCTGTGTGTGCGTGTGTGTGTGTGCGTTATATGGTTCGATTTAATAGTCATTTTGTTATTAGTCCTGTGTTTCTCTGCTTTTTTTCGTTTGTGCACGTCTTCAATTCGAGCGCCTGCAGGCGTCTTTAGAGCTTGTAAACTTACAAAACTGCAAAACATGCGAGTACTCACCTACATATATGCTTGTAGATGTGTGCATCATTTATGAAAATGTGCAAGCATGAAATCTATGAACAACTGCGTCTGAACTTTATGTTCGCTGCGCTGTCTCGCAATAATTTCTACGCCCATTTCCGGTCGCTCAAATATGTGCGAATGCAAATACAGTCAGTCTGCTGTTAATGTAACGGACTGCAGCAAAAAGCGCAGCGCCCAGTGTGATCGTTTCTTGAGGCAATTACTTAAAAAATTATTACTGCTTTGGAAAATGTGAGTTTAAAAATAAAATAACATAAAAATAAATACAAAATTTACGCAATTTAAAACTAGAATTTAAAACTTTCTTTATTTTTTATAAAATATTTTTGAAATAAGTGTTTTTTAATATTTTTTTTTATAATTTTTTTTTGCATCGAAAAATATGATTTAACAGAAAATGCTAATAAAAAATATTTAAAATATTTATGTTAAAATTTATAATATCCTTAATAGATGTTTACGTTATTTTGATCGATCACTTTGTATGACAGCTATGTATTTACACTAGCGGTGCTATCCTAAAAATTATATAAATATTCGCAGGTTATGGCGATGCCTCTTGGCAAATTTCATGAAAATATATTGTCAAATAAAAAAGTATTCCACACAAGGATTTGAGTGGGATGGTTCAGTTTGTATGACAGCTATATGTTATGGTGAATCGATCTGAATAGTTTCTTTGGGGATTATAGCGCCGCTTTGAAGAATAGTCTGTATCAAATTCCGTGCAGATATCTATTCAAATAAAAAAATATTTCATACAAGGATTTGTATTTTATCGATCACTTTATATGACAGCTATATGCAATAGTGTTCCGATCTGAACAGTTTCTTCGGAGATTGCGTAATTGTCTTAGACAATAGCTCATGCCGAATTTTGCAAAAATATCTCTTCAAATGAGAGAGCTCTCCCTACAAGCACTATATTCCGATCGTTCACCTTGCATGGCAGCTATATGTTATAGTGGTCCGATATCGGTGGTTTCGACATATAAGCAACTTCTTGGAGGGAAAAGCACGCATGCAAAATTTCAAATCGATATCTCAAAAACTGTAGTTTCGAGTATATGTAGAAGGACGGGCGGACATGGCTAAATCGACTAATGCTGAACATACATATGTATATTCTTTATAATGTCTCCGACGTTTTCTTCTGAATGTTATTTATATATATGTATATACATACATATATATCTAAACTATAATTTTTTTTTTTAATTTTGTTTAAATGTTTTATGTCTAGGGCCCACTGTGCGGCGCTGTGATTGAATGTGTGAATGAATTTAAAATGTTGAAATACTTTCACACATTTTGCAAATCAGTTGTTGTTGATTCTGTTGTTGTTTTTTCTTTTTTTTTTTTGTTGCGTTTATGGCTTCAGGGTCTCACCATTGCTACGCAGATCAAATGAAGTAGTTCTCAAACTCCGTCATTTGACTAGAAAACAGATGTGGCTTTTGTTTCGCATTGTTCTTATTATTGTTGTAACAGAAATTATCGCGCTGGTCGTTGTAATATGCTTACATTGCTGCTACACAAGGCACACACACACACACATATGTATGTTTGTATGGTAATTCGCAAGCTGGCGATCTTATAACCTCGGCTAATAATAAATTTCGTGGCAACATCATCGCCATTGATGAACGGTTAATTCGAATCGCATCGATTACACGTACGTATTCATGCACAAACACACACACGCCTTTGATTGCAGTGCCAGCACGGAGGGAGGCGGACGACGAATGATACTTTGCGCAGCTGCATTTTGAGCTAATACTATTTGTGCGTGACTGTCTAATCATGTTGCATGTGGCAGGGGCATGAGTTGTAGGCAGTTGCGAATTCCATCTGGGAAATGTGGGCAACATCTAACTGTCTGCGAAATGTTTGTGTAGCGCGCATTCACTGAAGCAGAGTTCCATTTCGCTGTTTGGTGATAATTCGTTAGGCACGGTTATGCGCCAGCTCAGACCGTTATGTGGTGCATGTGCTCGATAGTCGAAGAGTTCTTGGAAAATGCACCAATGAGTTGACTATTTCGTGAAATTGAGCCGAATTTTATACACATTTTCTAAGGGTCATATCAAATGCGTTAATTCGTTGGGAGAAGGGCTCAAGGGCACGCGCTGGAAATTTTCATAATTAACTCAATGATATGGCAAAATATGGATATGGTATATAGCTGATTTATAACTGGTCATATGGTTTGAAACGCGTTTTATGTGTGCATACTTTCACTTTCACCATCATTTCTACATCATTACTTTTCGCTTAATCGGCTTTTAATTGACCCATGAGCCACTTCTACTTAATTTAATGCCTGTTTTGTTTGTGTTTTAATCCGCTATCTAATGATTGAGCACTGTGTGCGTTGATCAGCTCGTTTACACCCTCGTTAACCTCTTTAGATCCTTCTAGTATAAGCACATTCCTTCCATTGCCGCCATATTTCAATTCATTTAGATAAAATTTATTTAAATACAAGTACTCATATCTAATTTAAGCAATTCTATTTACATTTTCAATAATATTTCGTATATATGTTTTGTTTTCTTCTAGAACATTATTTCTTTATGTATTCGGCCAGTACAATTGCAGCTGCGAGTATCGCCGCCGCCCTTAGTGGTTTGAACTGGTATTTACGCTCCGGCCCAGAGTTTCGTCATCTATTGGATTTATTAATCGATTTAACCAGCATTGAACCGGTAAGCGGTTTATTGTCTGTATTTTAAATTTTAAAAACTTTAATTAGCTTGATGATACTTAGTTAAGGTTATGTTAGTATATATATTTTACTATTAAGTGCACTTTCAAAATTAAGTTAGTTATATTATAAAATTATAGCTTAAGTAGGATTCTTCTTCTTTATTGGCGTAGACAACGCTTAAGCGGTTATAGCCGAGTTTACAAGAGCGTGCCAGTCGTCTTTCCTTTTCCAAGTGTAGCCAGACCTTTCTCCAACTGGTCTTTCCAACGAAGTGGAGGTTTTCCTCTTTCTTTGTTTTACCGCCGGTCGTCGTATATCTCGTACAGCTCATCGTTCCATCGAATACGATATTCGCCGTGGCCAATGCGCAAAGGACCATAAATCTTTCGCAGAACCTTTCTCTCGAAAACTCGCAACGTCGACTCATCGGTTGCTGTCATCGTCCAGCCTCTGCACCATATAGCAGGGCGGGAATAATAAGTGGCTTATAGAGTTTTGTTTTTGTTAGTCAAGAGAGGACTTTACTTCTCAATGTCCTACTTAGTCCAAAGTAGCACCTGTTGGCAAGAGTTATCGCTGTTTCCAAGATAGACGAAATTATCTACGACTTCAAAGTTATGACTGTCAACAGTGACGTGAGTGCCAAGACGCGAGTGCGACGACTGTTTGTTTGGTGACAGAAGAAATTTCGTCTTGCCCTCGTTCACTACCAGACCCATTTGCTTCGCTTCCTTATCCAATCTGGAGAAATCCGAACTAACGGCGCGGTTGTTGAGGACAATGGTATCGATGTCATCGGCGTACTCCAGCAGTAGATTGAAGAAGTCGCACGATAGGGAGTTGCCTTGCCTGAAACCTCGTTTTGTATCGAACGTCTCGGAGAGATCCTTTCCGATCCTGACGCAGCTTTTGGTATTGTTCAACGTCAGTTTACACAGCCGTATTAGTTGTGCGGGGATACCAAATTCAAACATACCGGCATAAAGGCAGCTTTCTTCGAGGTTTTTTTCAAGACTGGGCGCATGGTGAATATCTGGTCATTTATTTATAAGGTCCAAACAGTTTTTTGACGATGAGCTTTAATCTTTCAAACAGTATGTTCGATAGAACCTTATATGCAATGTTGAAGAGGCTTATACCACGGTAGTTGACGCAGATTGTGAGAGCTGCCTTGTTGTAGATTGGGCAGAGCACAATTAAGTTCCAATCGTCGGGCATGCTTTCATCCTACCATATTCTACAAAGAAGTTGAAGCATGCTCCTTATCAGTTCTTTGCTGTCGTGTATGAATCCATCGGCCCCCGCCGCTTTATTGTTGATTGGGTAATCGGGTTCACCATCTCCTTGTGTTATGCTTTCACTGCTTCACTGCCATTTAGCAAGCCGGAGAAGTGTTCCCTCCATAATTTCAGTCACTAGATCAGCTCATAAAGAGTATGCTCCGGTCTCGAAACCTTCTATTAGTAGCCGCATATTTTCGTAGAATTTTCGAGCAGTACGCATGTCGGACCGTCCTTATGTTTATTATGTGCGTTCTCTCATAGGTGTACTCCTAGCGCTCCTTCCCTTCCGCCGGGGCGTGGGCGCAAATCAGCGATTTGTTGAAGAACTTCGCTTTGACCCGGATTGCGGTTAGACATTTATCCATCGGGCTGAATGTCAGTAGTTGGCGATGGAGTCTTTTTTTCTTCACGAATATCACGCGCCAAATTTGCGCTCCTGCAAACGGCCACTGCAGTAAATGCCACAAGGGCCTGCTCGTCTCAGTCCTTGTCCCGTCCATCGCACTTCCAGGTGGCGGTGATGTAACTCTTACTCCTGTTTTGATCTTTTCATTGGAGGTGCTTTTTTACGTGTCGGGTCCCGAATCCAGCGCACAACCTTGGGGAGGGATGATTCGATTTCTCACTTTAGCTCGTCTTCAAACGGATGGTTTTTGGCTACCCAGACGATACTTGGTCTTAGACCGAAATCCGTTATGTTAGAGAATCGTCTCTGACCACATGCATTGGATTGCTCTAATTACATTCATTTATGTATTCCTCTCTTTATTATATTATATACTGTTTTTCAAATATAATTTTATATAATTTTTTTACCAAATGATTTTTAAATCATATAAAGAATGCCTGAAAATCACACTTTGTGCAACAAAATTGAACAGAAACTACTTTCTCACCATCAAAAGTTAAGTCACCCCTTGTAGGGTGCCTAATCCTCGACTTGCAAAAGCTTCGCGTTGCATAATTTTACGCTGTCAATGCCAGAGGTGAGTCAATCAAGGCGTTTCCGAAGAAATTTGTAAACAAATTATAGAAGCAAGAAAACAATAAACAGCAACAACAGAAACGCGCTGCTTCACATGGTTTTGTTGTTTTGGTTTTTGTTGATTTTTGTAACAAAATTTAATTGCATTTTAATGGTGCGTTTAATCGTATGCACACCGCATGTGACATTCGTGCCTTGCTTCGATTCGAAAATATCCTATGTTTCCAATTTATATGCTGTTAATTAATTTTTACGGCGTTCCATTAATTTGCAAATGAGCAAATGCGCGGCAGGAGAACGCATTAAATCGCACACACCGGCGCTCAAATTTGCCTTCTCATACAATGATGCGATTGTATGTACAGACATATGTATGTACATATGTATTTAATGCATACATAGCATAAGGTTAAGTATTGGAGAGTGCGACTGCGGACACTTGGCTGCATTGCGGTGCTTTTGAAATAATGCTGGCTTTTGTTTGGAGGCGACAAAGCGTGTGTAACCTTTTATTCATTTCGCTTATGTTTGCCTTACATATTTTACTGCAATTTTATTTGATAATGAGCGAATCATATTTGAAGTGACATGCATACTTGCATGCCAACACAATAATGTGGCATTTTGTCGAAGCGTCAGTGCGAGGACAGATAGATGGACATATGTATGTACATGTAAACATAAACAAACGGCGCTTTAATAACCAGCGTTTCTAATTAAAGTATGCATCTATTTTTGTAACGAAATTTGTTGAAAATAATACACTTTATGTTTACGTTTTAAAAAGGGGCGATCCGTTTCGAGGTTTCTTACTTTCTAAAGAAAAAAACACAGAAACTTCAAATTTAATGGAGGATGTTTATTATCACTCGAAAGAACATTCTTTGGCATTTAGTTTTTGAAGATTATCTCTTTCAAATGTTGGTCGCGGCTGCGTCTCAGATGGTCGAGCATTTCGACTGGTAACTGGCGAATGATCTTTTCTTCCAAGGCCTGAATATAATTGGGATTGTCCGCATAGACTTTATACTTTTCACATCCCCACCAGCTCATATCTGCTCTACGAAGTTTTCAAACAAGGTCAACTTTGCAACTTGAAGTTATAAATGGATATGCGTATATGTAAGCTCTTAATGGTTATGTTCGCAATATATAGTATACCTTAATTGACAGAAAGCATGGTTACCTAATTATTGATTAAAGCTTAGTAACCAGTCAATTAGTGCTTAACTGCCAAACAATTAGTACTTAATTTTTACTCAATTAATACTTATCAGTCAAATAGTACTTATTTCCCAGTTAATTAGTGCTTAATTGATTGACAGTTAGTACTTAATTTTTACTCAATTAATGCTTAGCAGTCAAATAGCATTAATTGTCAGTTAATTAGTGCTTAATTGTTTGACAGTTAGTACTTAATTTTTACTCAATTAGTGCTTATCAGTCAAGTTGTGCTTAATTTCCAATTAATTAGTGCTAATTTATTTGTGAATTTATCCTAACTGTCAATTAGTACTTAATTCCCTGCCAACTTAATCGTCACTTAATTATTACTTAATTGTTAGTCAGTTAGTGCTTAATTGTCACTAAATTATTAGCAAACTCATTGTGCTCTCTAGTAATTTTAGCAAATTAGTGTTAATCAGTCAAACAGTGTTTAATTGTCAGTTAATTAGTGTTTAATTGTTTGTCAATTAATTCTTAGCTACCAATTAGTACTCAATTTTCAGTCAATAAGTATTTAATTGCCACACAACAAACTTGTACTTAATTGTTAGTCAATTAGTGCTTAATTGTCACTAAATTATTAGCAAACTCATTGTGCTCTTTAGTAATTTTAGCCAATTAGTGCTAATCAGTCAAATAGTGTCTAATTGCCAGTTAATTAGTGCTAAATTGTTTGTCAATTAACTCTTAGCTACCAATTAGTACTTAATTTACAGTCAATCAGTACTTAATTGCCACTTAATTAGTATTTACTTGCCAGGCAATTAGTGCTTAATTATCAATAAACCGTTAAGTATGTTTATAGTCACCTAAGTGCGCAGCAATTAAGCAGGGAAATCAAAGCAAATTGAGGCTGCGAAGAGTGAGAGCGCCGCAGGCAAATGAAAAATAGAATGACCTTAAGTATAGCTGTTAAATTAAATTTAAGTTACTATAAATTAAGTAAGCACGCTACTATTAATAACGTTAATAAGTCCAACTCGTTGGCAACAAAACACATTTACTCATCACTTTCACTTTCTTTCAGGGATGCCTGCTCGAATGCATGCAGAAAATGGAAATCATCTTCGAAGAGCACAGTCGGAACCTGCCGTCTTATGTAAGCCCGGCGGAGCCGTATCCTCAGCAGCAGCAGCAACTGTCAGCGGAGCAGTCACACCAGCAGCAGCAGCAACAACAACATCATCAGAATCAACAAAAACAGCAACAACATGTGCATACAATGTGAGCACAACTCGGCAATATTGTAAATTTAAATGATTATTTTTTGCTTAAATTTTGCAAAAAGGAACGAGGACATACGAAATTAGAAGCGCAACTCGCATTCGGTATTCGGCGCGTAATGCCACGCGTTTTCAGAAAGCAAAACTAACTGTGAAACTAAGCAATTTGAATGTTGAAACTATAATTTTTTTTTTTGAATTTCACGTTATCTCAGGAATTTATATATATATTTTTGGAACTCCGTATACAATTTAAAAGCACTACTTTCGCTGCAAAGTAAATGCTCACATATGTACATGCGTAAGTATGTACGTTTACAGAATTCCAAATTTTGTTCGTAAAATGTGTGCTGAAAATAGATTAGCTAGAAATTTGTTATTTAACTACCTACGAGTTGGTTTCGAGTGTTGCCTAACTTTAGGCGCATTAGCATGCGCTCGTCAACCATTCGGGCGGACGGAGATGCTTGTACCACTGAAATACTATTGTAAACACTATTTGTTCACTAAGTAATAAGAAAGCAGTCAGTTGTTGCAGTTTATACACACATACATACATATATGTATGTATGTTTTTTTTTTATTTTTTCTATTTGCAGAAAAGAATGAACATGTAAAATATTACTTATTTATGCTATTATTATTATTACAATTATACATTATATGCATATACTGCCAACCTACCTAAAAAAAGCACACAACCACACCAACACACACACACACATAGATACGCATAAAGAAAAATCAAACTCTTGTCAGTTTATTTACCTACATTTATACTTAGTTTTATAAGTAAGGAAGTAAGTAAGTAAGTTAACCAAAATTTTCATATGGATTTGAATGAATGATATATTTAGCATGTAAGCGGAAATGTACTAAATGAATTAGTATTGCGAATGAACACATACACACACATACCACACCAACCGACACAAGCACACACACACACACAATAGCGTTAAAATACATTGGTATTTTTCAGCAGCAAATGAATTGAAAATTTTGGGTTATTTTTTTTTTGTTTTTGTTTTAAAAAAGACTTCAAGTACAAATAAATAGTTATACACAAATCGCTATAGAACCAGTAGTTTCTCTTAACAACCACCAATAGACAAGTTCTCGAGTCGCATCAAGCAGTTTGGCTCGCGCAAATTGTTGTTGCACAAACCGAAATAGGCAATATTGAAATGCATATGTGTTCAAAGCTGAAATTTGGCAGAGAGTTTCATCCACTATAAGCATTAGTAAGTAGTTTTACACATATTACCGTTAAATATATACATATATATATAGTAGCCATAAGTCAGCTTAGCAAGTTAGTAGGTTAACGCTTTGTACTAAACTTTTTCACTTTTTAAATTTTTAAATTTTTTTGAATTATTTTGTATAAGCCACTTGAATTTGTAAAAATAAACAAGGAAACGAAAATAATAGACTGAATAAACACACACACAAAACTAATAATGGAGCAATATAAATTTGTAAATAGTTACATGCACATACATACATACACACACAGCAGATGAAAAAAACTGTAAATTATAAATATTTATCCTTTAGAAATGCGGGTACATACAAGGCTTTAGTTATACATACATACTACTTACATATATACATAACCTTAAATGTTAAGGCTAGAAGTTGGCGCACATAAGCTTAAGGGAAATACCTTTGTATATGTTCTAAACGCTTTCTACTTAAAATGATTGGTTTTTATGTACTATACTTTGGCTGGAGGCAGAAAAAAGTATGTTTTAAAAATTCTTTCAAGCTTATAATTTAGAATATTGAAGAGTTTCGAGTAAAAGTTGTCTAACTACAAGCGTCTAACAGTGCTCTGTATTAGCACTATGATGTCAAAATTTAGGCATATTTGGTGCCTGGCGTAGTTGTACTTTTCCTTTTGAAATATGGTAACTTTATGCTCAAAATCGTTTTATATTTTAGAAACTTGTTGGAGAGTTGCTTAAAGCTTAGTTTGACTGTAGAAATATATCAAAATCTAGCTGTATTTTAGAAATATGGCAATTTTTTGTTCAAAATTTAAATCGAATTTACAAAAAAGGCAAGCACTTGCTCAAAATCGAAATTAAGTTTAGCCATATGGCAACTCTTAACTCAATCCAATTAAATTTAAGAGATATAGCAACTTTGTGCTCTAAATCTAGCTGGGTTCTAAAAATATGGAAATTTTTTTGCTAAAAATATAATTCTGCTTTAAAAATATGACAACTTTTTGCTCAAAATTTTATTGGACTTAGAAATATGACAACCATATGCTCAAACTGTAGTTGTATCTCAGAAATTTTACAACTATTCGCTCAAAACTTAGTTGGAATTAGGAGTTATGGCAACTAGTTGCTCAAAATCTAATTAGACTAAAAAAAAATTACAGTTATTTGCTCAAAATCGAATTGTATTTTGGAATTATGGCAACTCTGTGCGCTGAATTTATATAGATAGTAAAAATATCAAAGTATGGCAACTCTGTGTGCTAAATTTAGATATATAGTAAAAATAATGTTACTATTTGCTAACTATGTAATTCTAGTTTAGAAATATGGCAACTCTTAGCGAAAAAATTAATCGAAAATTAGAAATATGGCAACCCTTTGCGCACAATTCGTTGATTGTGGAAAAATAAATTTCAAAACCGTCTGATAGTTAATCAAACAAAACATTTATAACAGTTTTAATGAAGGTCTTACTGCGAAAATTATCTGCAATGAATGTAGTCCCGAATTGTGTCGTCACTTAAGATGTACAACAACGTATCATCCAAAAATTCGAAATTGAGTTTTTTATAGCTTACGATATGTAGCATAAAACTTTTAGTTTCCGCTGTCACATATAACCATTTTATAACCAATTTTATAACCCTTTTAAAACCAATATATAACCATTTTAAAACCAATTTTATAACCAATATATAACCATTTTATAGCCAAAACTCAAATTTTATTTCAATATGAGTGGTTTCTATTATAACGTTTTTCCTTCGCCTGTAAACTTATGAAAAGTTAAGTTATGTTACGTTGTTTTGCATTTTATGCGACGATTTGTATGTCCGTATAACTTGAATGTCCTTCTTCAGCCAAAGTAGTTACATTTCTAATTGTGCTATGAAAAATACTTCTGCATAGCATTACAACTAAGTACGTTTGTATGTATTTTAGTACATATACTCATTTATAATAATAATTCAAACCGAAAGACAACGCACAGAAAGTTTTTGTGCCTACCTAATTCCCTTATCGCCTTGTAAATGAAGCCACCAATCGCACACTTCTTGTGCGCCTAACTTCCAACTTAATTTACGGCATAAATTTGTTGCATTTTTTTGCTATACAAATACATTTACATACATACATATATAGGTTTTTATTTTTTTTTAACTTAGGCTAACGTATGGAACTTATCCTCGCTGGAAAACGAAAGAAAGCGTAATGCATTCTCAATTAATTGCGCCAATTTTACATAATTATTTTATTTTTTCTTTTATGGTTTTGCTTTTCAACCGATAAATCAATTTTCTATGTGACTTTTTGGCCGCAATTAAAGGGTACAATTGGTTTCTTGTCTTGCAAAGATATTGTGATTGTGATTTCACTTACTTACACACATATACAAGTACATACAACTACATACATACAATAAATACATGTATACACGTATGTATATATGTAAAGCTTACGCGCTATATACATACATTTGTAAGTGTAGTGAGTTTTAATATACTTCGATTTAGTAGGGTCAGTAGGTGCTAAAAGTCTATATACCCAAAGTACATAATATACATACGGTAGTAGATATGTAGCAGCGTATATGGATTTATGCACACTTACATGCAGTGAAGGGGGAAAATATGCTTTTAGTTACGCTTTTTTACATAAACATTAAATAAACAGTACGAATAAAAAACAGCAACAAAACGAAATCATTAAACCAATCAGACATAGCTGCACACATACAGGCACACATACACAAAAGTATGCATTTGCAACTCACAAACAATAAATAGGTACATAACAGCAGTGACCGGGTATAATTATGCGTGCATTCGCGAAAAAGCATAAATCCGTTATATAAGCGTATATAAATGGTAGATTGGTGCACAGTGGGCTTTGTAAGCAGTATTTTGTATTTTGTGGCTGAAATGTGTTGTAGCAATTAGCAAGTGAGGACTTAACAAATATTAAGTAAAATTTTGGAAAATGTTTCAACTAAAAAACGCTATAGCGCACATCTAAAATCGAAACCACTGTTGTAAATATATTTAAGTTAAAAAAAAAAAATATTCAAAAATTGTTTAAAATTAATATTTTAGTTATTTGCGTGTAGTGTTTAGTACATAACCTCAAACTACGTTAATTTTTATGTAATTAATGTAATTAAGCAGTTGTAATTGTACTCTTAATTCTAATTGTTATGCATTGTAATTGTTTGTAGTAGTTGCATTAGTCGTATATACCGTTGTATAAGTAGCTGATGTTGGTTTCTAACGTAAAATTTGTATTTTTCAAGTGACGAAGAATTCCGAAACTTCTTTAATTATTTGTTAATTCATTAAAATGCATTTATTCATTGTTAAGCGGTAATATTTTATTGTTAAATCACAAAAAAAAAAAAATACAAAAACAATTATATAAAGTTAATAATTGAAAAAGCAACTGTTGAAAATTGTGAAAAAAAATAAAATAAAACTTTGAATAATAGTTTTACGGCATACTTATACATACCTACAAGCACACATAGCTTACTAATATTGTGTAATGTCATGTAAGCGTTTCAATTTTATTGTTAAATGAAAGGCTTTGACAGCTGTTAAATTTGAAAAATGTAAAAAAAAAATATTTTGTTATTTTTAGACACACACACACCTATGTCATTTTAGCGACCCCGCCTTAAGCACTAGACTGTCAAAGTGTGCTCCTTTGACCTCTAGCTAAAGTGTATGAGCAGTTTTCCCCCTTTCCTCAGCCCCCAACCCTGTTAGGCGTCGTTAAGTAACATAATAAAGAAATGTAATTAAAATTAACATTGTAACTTAGCATTAAACTGCGTTAATTTAACAATTAACCTATTAGATTTACTATATTTTAGGTTATGCAATGTGCATATATATTAAACATTTAATCGTTATTTACTTTTAGTTTGTAAATCACCAACTAATTACCTTAATATATACATATACATACTATGTACTATGTAGTTTCGTGTGTAATATGCATTTGTTGTTGTTAAATTGACAGTTGGCTACTGTAGTACGAAATAGTTGTTGTTGTAGCGGCATAAAACATTCCTGCAGCAAATTTCGTGGCATGATGTCGAGTTGATAGTCCTTGGCCGGGTAAAAATTCGTTCGGTTATTTAGACCCGACTGTCGTGTCATGATCGTGATTTTCGCATGCGAAGACAAAAATGTGAAATGGAAAAATAATAGTTTTTTTTGCATATAATTAACGAAATTACGTTGCATGAAAACTGTAAAAAACACAGACAACAACAAAAGAAAAATATTTTATGTTACTTAAAAGCAGGAAAAATAATAACAACAATAATAATGTTGCTTACAATCTGCAAATGAAAGCAAAAATATGAACAACAACTCTCGCATATACAACAACTACATACATATATTGACAAGCGTTAAAATAGTATACGCGTATGTTTGTAGATGTCATAACCGATATTTGTGTTTTGTCTCTAGAGTTATGCGTACGTATGTGACGTAAAGCATATGTATGTAATATGAATTAATGTATGTATGTATATTGAATATGTGTATTTGTAATTATTTTAAGTCAGACATTTATAACTGTCCTATCTACTATACTTATGTATGTATATGTTTAATCTAACTATCTATATAACTTTAACTCGTGTATTTTTCGCAATGTCGTTATTATCAACATATCTGCTACTTGACATTATAAAGAAAAAGAAAAGATGAAGAAAAAAAAAAAACAAGAAAAACAAAAAAAAATTAAAACGCGCAAAAAGAATTGTCTCTCCGGTGCATTTGTGTGCAGCATACATATACCGTTATGGGTAAGTGTGCAAGTGATGGATAAAAAAATAGTGCATAAAAAGTGAATATTTCCATTAACAGTTAATAAAAAAAAAAACAAAATCAAAATAAAAAGATAAAAAATAAAATACAATAAAAAGAAAAAAATAAATAAAACTAAAAACCGACTTTTAAATGTTTTCTATTTGGTGGAGAGGGGGTCACTGGTTGAGGTGCATGCATCAGTTATAATTTTTATACTCTCGCAACAAAGTTGCTAAAGAGTATAGTTTTGTTCTCATAACGGTAGTTTGAAAGTCCTAAAACTAAAAGAGTCAGATATAGGGTTATATATACCAAAGTGATCAGGTTGACGAGTATAGTTGAAATCCGGATGTCTGTCTGTCCGTCCGTGCTAGCTGTAACTTGAGTAAAAATTGAGATATCATGATGAAACTTGGTACACGTATTCTTGGCTCCATAAGAAGGTTAAGTTCGAAGATGGGTAAAATCGGCCTATTGCCACGCCCACAAAATGGCGAAAACCGAAAACCTATAAAGTGTCATAGCTAAGCCATAAATAAAGATATTAAAGTGAAATTTGGCACAAAGGATCGCATTAGCGGAGAGCATATTTGGAAGTAATTTTTTTGGAAAAGTAGGCGTGGCCACGCCCCTACTAAGTTTTTTGTACATATCTCGGAAACTGCTATAGCTATGTCAACCAAACTCTATAGAGTCGTTTCCTTCAGGCATTTCCATATACAGTTCAAAAATGGAAGAAATCGGATAATAACCACGCCCACTTCCCATACAAAGGTTATGTTGAAAATCACTAAAAGTGCGTTAAACGACTAACAAAACACGTCAGAAACACTTAATTTTACGGAAGAAATGGCAGAAGGAAGCTGCATCCAGACTTTTTTAAAATTGAAAATGGGCGTGGCGTCGCCCACTTATGGACCAAAAACCATATCTCAGGAACTACTAGACCGATTTCAATGAAATTCGGTATATAATATTTTCTTAACACCCTGATGACATGTACGAAATATGGGTGAAATCGGTTCACAACCACGCCTGCTTCTAATATAACGCTATTTTGAATTCCATCTGATGCCTTCTCTGTATAATATATACATTAGGAACGAATGATGATAGCGGAATAAAACTTTACACAAATACGGTATTTGAAAAATATGTAAATGACGTATAATGAAATCTCGATTATCACTTTATCATGCGAGAGTATAAAATGTTCGGTGACACCCGAACTTAGCCCTTCCTTACTTGTTATGAATAGCTTCGCGCAAGCGACGCATAACACTCAAATAGCATTGCTTGTTGACAGTTTGGCCGGTCGGAAGGAATTCTGAGTGCACCACACCTCAATAATCGACGAAAATTGTCAACCAAACTGATTTTCGAACTGCTTTGAAGTGGGTTTTTCGGCGTCATCTCAGCTTTATCACGATTTTCGGCCGATTGATCGTCTGTTCCCAGGTCGTAAGCATGATCTAAGACTCATCGCCAGTAATAATTCTCGTAGTCGGAAAGCATTGTTTCACAAATGTTAACGCGATATTGATTTTGGAACCAATCGTGCTTTCATTTTCTATGAAATTGGTTTTCAGTGATCTTTTCGATGTTCCAACAATGCCAATCAAATCTCTGAATGTTAAACGTCGATTCTCAAGCACCAATTCTTTTATTTTATTGATGTCTTGATCATGAGTTGATGTTGATGGCCGTCCGGACATGCTTCATATATTAAATGAACTATTTTATTAACATCGGATTAAAGTTATCGAGCCCCATTTTCCAGAAATTGAATTTCAATTGCAAACTTAAAATCGGTCCAAACATGTGAATGAACCGATGATATAAACGCCTGATAATTTTTCGTAACTTTTTCGGTTTTTAGAAAAATCCCTTAAATATGTACTTCAATTTGATTTTTGTTGCTGTGGTTTTGTCTCTTGTCTCTGAAATACACACTTAAACATAATTTTGGCCGTCCCTAGCTTTTTTTGTCACATAAATACCTACAAATGCCCCACTTTTTTTAATTTCCGCAACTCACTCATCAACAGATAAGTTTCGAAAAAAATATTCGTTTTTGCGGTTTCAATGATTTCGAAATTAGCGCCATCTATTAGCGAAATGTATTTTATAGAGTCGTTGAGTTCAACTTCATTGAACTTTTTTTTCGATACGGTTTCAACGATTTCAACGTAATTTGTTTCGCTCCAAACGGATTCAATGATTAGACCCATTATATCTGGCACCATTATCCCAGATATGATGCTTAGCCGGAACGCCGATTTCGCAATATGTTTTGCCATTAGTGCTGGACCTCATGCAGGCGTGGCATACATCAAAAATGCTCTGCTGCTTCGATATGGTCTTCCTATGTTGGCCATGATTCTGGATAAGGCCTCATTATAAGCGCGACTTTTTCGCGCACTTTGACAATGTGGATTTCATAGCCGTCATAGAGGTAGGTTTTCAACTCCAATCGGTTGAATTGAAGTTGAATCAGTATTATTATACTTGTATTATTATACGTTCTCTTGTTAACACCTCAGCTTAACTCCCTCACCTTTTGTGCGACACCGCCGAAAGAGCTCGTTTCCTGCAACTACCGCTAAGAGATTTCGATGACATTTTGGTACTCCTTTGAATTTTGTGCGCTTCTTCACAAATACGTTTATTTGGAAAATCTTACTCTAGTTTACCTCTAAATAAAAAATATTCATTAGCTACAAATTCAGAATCTGCCAGCTTCTGTTGTTCCTACCCCTATTTATGGGTGGCAAGTAAGTAAATTATTGCGGAATGTTTCGACGGAATGGGTATATGAAAAGAGTATGTATGTTCCTCGTACGTATGTTTAATTTTTTTTTACACCAGGGCTGAATAGTTACACATTTCACCTGCTACAATATTCAAAGCTATATTTTCCCAAGATTAGTCCAGTTTCACTAGATAGCTTTATTTATGTAATGGCTGGTAGTTTGACGTTAACTGTTCAGCCACCTGTGCGGAAAATTTTTAGTGCTTCTGAACGGAAGAAAATATCTCCACGGATGTTTTCGACAATATCATACAAACATATATTTTTGGCTAAGAGTTTACAATTTATGAGCTTGATCCTAAAACCTAAATTACCACCATCTCAATATAAAAATTAGTAAACAATACTCTTGGCATCCTTAAGACATTAGACCACTTTACTCAAGAAAGATAAATAGCGAGCTTTCATTTTTGAATTCTCTTAAAGCTCTGTATCGGCCAGACTGTGTGACTTTGTTAAATCCACTAGAAAGGTTCTGCGGCAGATTTATGGTCCTTGCGCATTGTCAACGACGTATACCGCAGTTGCTGGAACGTCCGAATGGTTGAAAACAATCCAGCTCTGAGAGTGCTGGACACAATACCCGCCGGGGGAAACAGAGGAAGTGGAAAACCTCTACTCCATTGGAAAGACCAGGTAGAAAAGGACCTGTTTACACTTTGTCGGAATTTCCAATTGGCGTCAAACAGCGAAAAGGAAGAACGACTGGCGCGGTGTTGTAAACTCGGCTATAACCGTGTAAGCGGGGTCTACCTCTACGGTTGTGTATGTTACTATTATTCGGTTTTTTAAAAATTTTTTCCAATAATCGTATCATTAGTTACACTATGTTAAACCCCGAGTGTGCTCTTCACTATTTTCTCCATTGTGCGAATAATATAAAGAAGGTAAAATTGAATTCCATTCCACCATTCGTGACCGAGCTGAGTGGTCAATTTAAAAGTCAAAACATCGTCGCTTTCATGTTCTAAAGCAATAAACTATGTCAATGCGCAATTTTATGAAACATAATCTAAACACGAAGACACTAAAGTAAAACTACTTTTTTGCAAAAACAATGAAGTTGTGGGATTAAATTATTCAAATACGAGCTGGCTTTGTGCGTCGGCCCCAGCGAATTATACTTGCTGATTCGATGAGTCGATTTCGTTGGGTATTTTGTAAATACATACCTACTATATATACGACTATATACTAAACACAGACATCCACGCGTGGTTTCTAACATAAGTGACACATAGCGAAAAAGTGTTCTAACATACGGACCATTTTTCTCTAAGCGCCGTGTCTGTATATTCTTAATTCGCAATTCCAATATTGACCTGGTTTTCATTACTAGTGGGTTAGTTTGGCATGTATCTGTGCTAAGGTATGCTAAGTCAGACACGCGCCAGTCAAAAATGCTTGCGATTTTGGAGTTTCTTCTTTTCTAAATAATGAAATAATTATTTTTGGTAAGGTAGACATCTATGTATCATATTTAGTGGGATCGAAGATTTTGTTACTTGGTGTATGTTATTTATTTAAATTTCATTAAAGGTTTTCGAAAAATTGTAAGAAATCTCTTGTTACAAGGGGATACAGACATTAGTGTGAAGCAATTCACTTGACATCGATACAAACGCAAATGAGGTAGCTATTTCCTTAAAACATCCCGATCTTCGACGGTTGTCCATATCTTCAGTAAAGATTTCTAGTTGATATTAGAAACTCAGAGAGAATTAATTACAAAATTTTCTCAAACAATATCGCAGAATACTTTTGAAAATCGTATTCACTTAGAATTTTCCCGTTGTCGGTCTCATCGGTCAAAGTGGTATAGAACACTCTCTGTAAATTTTTATGATACCAGAACTGTAGTACGGATTCGTTGTAGCATACCTATACGTTACGTACGTCATTTCATTCCGTGTGCCTTCTCCGAAAAACATACGACAAAATTCAGAAAATAATCGTAAGCTAATGAACTCCATAATCTAATACACGATAATAAGAGGAAGTGCTGAAAACTATAGTATCCGAGTAGGAAACGGTGTAACGGTGTGATTGATTTACTTCCTTATTCAGTAAGATCAGTAAATATTAGAAACATTGATCAAAAATTTGTGTAAGTCAAAAAAAAACCATGTCGAATTAGAATCTAGAGCAAAATTTTTTTTTATGATTATTCTAATAAGTTACTCACTGTTGCACATCCTCCAAAGGAACTCTGAACGGTTTTACGTGGGCGAACATACATGGAATATATCTTGTAAGAGATATATACAGCATCAAATTAATGAATTCGAAAAATTCTTCCTGCAGCTGTACTTAAAATCATCGATAATAATAGCGGGAGATTTTAATGCTTGGGATAGCAAGAGCACCAGTCATCGTATACGTCTTATGTGAGGTGTTGGACCTGTACACTAACAGTGATCACATTGCTATTATTGCCGAAGTTTTGTTCTCCCTAGAAACGGAAACCCTCAGCCGAAACATCTCGCCAAAACGAAAATGGAGACAAAAGGAGTTCGATAGGGACGTTTGTGAGAGCGTCTGGAATGCAATAAAGGCACCAGGTGATAGCGCCCTCCACTTAGTATCCGATGTGCAGAAAGAACTAGTTGCAGCATGCGGCGTAACTATGCAACTAATGAAATACGTTAAGCGAAATTACCTTTCTGGTGGAACGAAGAAATCGTCACACTGAGGAAGCTCTACCACTCAGCTAGACGTTGCTTACAGTGTAACCAAGAGTGAGAATGAAGGCCGCCTCAGAGAAACTTTTAAAAGCCAAACAAGAAAAAAACGTTAACTTCGGCTGCACCGAAGCTAATATACCCTTCACAGGTGCATTTCTTTTAGTAACTATGTGTTCAGTTTATATGGAAGCTATATGCTATAGTAATCCGATCTGAACATTTTTTCGGAGAATACATTGTTGCCTTAGAAAATAATCCATACCAAAGTTTATGAATATATGTATCTTGTCAAATGCAAAAGTTTTCCGTACAAGAACTTGATTCCGATCGTTCAGTTTGTATGGCAGCTATATGTTATAGTGGTCTGATATCGGCAGCTCCGACAAATGAGCAGCTTCTTGAAGAGAAAATGATGTTTGCAAAATTTCAAAACGGTATCTTAAAAACTAGAGACTATTTCGTATATATACAGACATATGGACGGACGTACATGGCTAAATCGACTCAGCTCAACATACTGATCATGTACATATATATACTTTATAAGGTCTCCGCCGCTTCCTTCTGGGTGTTACAAACTTCGTGACAAACTTAATATACCGTGTTCAGGGTATAAAAAACTGCTGAAAACAGTCATTGGTCGAAGCAAAAGATCCTGCTTTGAAAAATGTTGTGAAGAACTTGTGACCTTTATGCATGCTCAACACAATTGGTGAATTGGAAAAAAACGACGGATTATCAGAGAGACTGTACGGCTTTTAAAAAAAGAGGTCCACTATTGACGAAGTTGATACAGCAAAATGTGCAATAAGTGGTAAAAGATGGAAAGGTGGCACAAAAAATAGGTGTCAGTCAGTTCGTATGATAGATGAGACTTAAAGTTCTCTCCCATGTAGAAATACTTAATCCGGTGGTTCCGTGGCAGAGATATGAGTTGGGAGTAGGTTAGGTTTAGCAGATTAAAGCTGTCACGATAGTGAAAGTTCTGTTCTCACATTTACCAAGGATTCGCTTTCAACACACCTGTTTTAGGGGGTCCAAACATCATCAACGTACTTCTTTATCTTCAAGTTCATTTGTAATAAGAAAATAAATTTACTAATTGTATATTGTAGTGCTAAGTACTCTCGTCAACATACTTTATAATAGTTTCTGGGACCATATAGAGCTGCTTGCAAATTCAATACTTTTTGTCTATATCGTGTAAGAAATATTTCGTGTACATCAACGACAAACAAATACAAGATCCGAACGCATTGTTTTGGATCTTACGAAGTAATGTTGAAAAATATGGAAAAAATGCGAAAAATGTATTAGCAACGCAAAACAATTCTGCCGCCGCCACCAATCACATTGCATTTTTATGAAGCATTTTGAAACGAAATTCGTTTCATTCATAACCATTGAGTGATTCCAGGAATTTATGAATGCCTTCGTTGATGCACAACAACTCCCCATCAGCAGCCTCGTCTACAATTTCATTTATTTTCGATTACTGGTTTTCGTTTTTTGTCTTCTCAGACCATCCCTTCTACTTCTCATTCGAGAGTCTTTTGTTTATTCCCAAATTCATCTGAAATGCAGTTTAAACCTTTTACCTCATTGTAATGTTTTGTGGCTGCCACCGCCCGATGGAGGTTTTCGACTTGCCGCCCCGCGCCGCTTCGTTAAATGAGAAGCATGCAAATAAGCAAGTTGCTGTTGATCGTTTATTCGACGATCTGCTGTCGATGTTGCAAAATCACGGCTGTTGCCGTCGCATACTCCTTTGATGTGCGGCGCTCAGTGGTCGCTGTGGCTTCACATCGTTAATGCGCCATAAAATACAGGTTGTAGTTGGGTGGAGGCGACGATGCTGTTTGTCTGCACTGGGACATGTGTATGTGTGTTTGCGTGTGGTAGGAAGGTGCGAGGAAGCGAGGTGTGGCCTCATGGTTTGAATTGAGTGCGAAATGAAAGCTTGTAGCGGAACAAAAGTTTAGCCAACATTCGATCCGAAAATAAGCACAACAACTATAAAAAGCATAGAGTAGATGATCAACAAAAGAGGAAGGCAAAGGAATGAATGTAGGAAAGCGAATTGTTAATAAGTTTGCATCGATATTTCGGGAATGTAATCAGGTAGCGCCAACTAGCAAATATTGTTGTTGTGATCTTCAAAATGTTTCGGTAATGCAGCCAACCGAATACTTCATCGTCCTTACTTTCCTTTTAAATGCCAGTCTCGAGCAATTGGAACGGAAAAGCTACGCCACTTTAGAACCACTTGTACGATGGTCTCCTCGTCGTTCCACTGATTAAGGTGGTGCTCAAATTAACCGAAGCAGTGGGTTCAACCGAATTTCGTCTGCCTTGCAATGCGGCAAGTTCTTGATTGTCGCCGCCATTTAATGACGGGGTCGGTGGCTTACTACAATCTCTTTGTTGCTCTCGTTTTAAAAGGGTTGAGATTAAATTGCAGATGATTTCGCAAAATAAAATTTGCATTGATCAAATACAATGTTGCTTTTGGGTTTCCTTTTGAAATTTCCAATCGAGTAATCGAGCGAACAAAAAACCAAATAATTGATAATGCTTGAGCTAAATTACAAAATTTGGTTTTATGGTATTCCTTTGGTATAGAAAGTTGGCTCTACACTTTGGAATACCCTTAGCTTACAAGAAACACAGAATTTTTAGAATGTTAAAATTAATTTATTACTTTTTTCTGAGTGCAAAGAGGACTGAGGTAAAACTAATTAAGAATATATGCCGATCCCTCTTTGCCTCGTCAACTAGTAAAATATTGAATTTTCATGAATTTTGTATGCCGAATTAAGGAAAGAGATAGCTTTGCTCAAAGCCGAAAATCAGAACTTAAAAACAAGAAGTATAAGTCCCACTAGTTATAAAAAAAAATAAATAATGTAAAGCACACATCACTTGATGAAATGATGCTAGCATTATCCAACAAATCTTAGCAAAGCTTACAAAACAAAATACATCTGAATAATTTCCACCTTACCCAAATACTCAGTGGGCATGGTTGCTTCAGAAGCTACCTCTTCAAATATCGTCATGACTCTAGTCCACACTGTCCGACGTGTACAGAGTGTATAGAAGACTCTGAAAACGTGTTCTTTTATTGCCCTCGGTTTTCAAGTATAAGGGAAAAGCTGACTATCACCCTTGGAGGTAGTATCACGGTGGAAAATTTGACAACACTTATGTGCGAATCCTCTGTAAAATGGAAAGCTGTCAGCGAAGCGGCAAATCAAATTATGACAAAATTGAGACAATTAGAACAGATTAGGCGTCAGTCAGTCCGTGCAATAGAGGAGACTTAAACGTCTTCCTCTTTCCCATGAAGTAATACTTTGTCCAGTGGTTCCGTGGGAGAGACATGAGGTGGGAGTAGGTTAGGTTTAGCGGATTAAAGTCCCGCACTCCGGCTTTCGATGCTTGCTCCTACTATAAAAAAAAAAAATAAAAAATAAAAAAAAATAAAAAAATTAAAAAAAATCCGAATAATTGTGCACGCGGAGGGGCTGCCAATTATAATAAGAAGTCCTTGTCCCTTAAATCACGAATTTGACAAATACAATTCAATATGCAAAACAAGTACTATTCGTCACCTACTCACGATGTCATAAAAGTGTTGCGAAGCATTGCTATTGTATTTTTTTTTTAACTTCTCTCGAGCGGTTGACAAATTGGATGGGATCCAACGGCAACAAATTTGCTTTACACTCATGCACTATTGAATGTGTGCTGTTCTCACTAAGTTGTCCCCATCGCACGAGAGGTCTCATGATGCTCTTGCAACATCAGTTTGCGCACAGCATCAGTACTTTCTGGAACTAAAACTGATTTTGAACGACCTACCCGAAATTCTTCGTGGAGTGATCTACGATTTCGATATACACTGATAATCGCAGAACTGTTCGTGATTTAATACCATTTTTTGGGTCCAAGATTAATATTTTAAGTTACTGTAAACTAAGTATGTATAAAACCAAGCTTTCGATAAAGTTGTGAGTGGTTTGATTGCAATACTACGCAATATATAGAATAGACCGAAGACACAAGTAAAAGAAGCAACAATCCTTATATTCCCTATGAGTTACTTTAAGGGAATTCGAATCGCATGGACTGGGTTTTATATGTATATACGACATATACTAGACGTTCCGAAAATAATGGTCCTCATTAAACTAAAATATGTCAAATGCTGCTGAATGATAGGCGACATTTTTCGACGTTGAAATACATAGATAAAAACTACTATTTCCTAGCGAATTTTTATAAGGGAATGATCTAAACAACATCGATGTAGTTTCCAGCTAGGTTAAAAAACAGGTGTGCCAAACGACTGATAACTGTCTGATAATCATATGGCACCGCTATGTCTGAATTTGGTGTCCTCGCAAAATTAATATGACGTTGAGCAATACCAAAAGTTCCGTCAGATACCAAACGAGGTTCAGACAAGGCGACTTCCTTAAGTATGATTTCTTCAATTTACTACTGGAGAAAAAAAGTTGAGCTGTAGAGCTGAATAGAGAAGGTACAATCTTCTACAAGAGTGTACAACTGCTGACGTACGTCGATGACATCGATATCATTGGCCATAACAACCGCCTCGTTAGTTCAGCTTCCTCCAATTTGAACAAAACCGAAGCAAATGGATCTGTTGGTGAACGACGGAAAAACGAAATACATATATCTTGTGATATATATCACATGTGAACTATCATCATATTTGCGACTTGGCTCCCACGTCCCTATTGCAGGTCATAACTTCGAAGTCGTAGATAATTTCGTGTATCTTGGAACCATTAACACCAATAACAACGTCAGCTTCGAAATCCAACTTAAAATAACTTCTGTCATCAGGTGCTACTTCGAACTGAGTAGATAATTGAGAAGTGAAGGCTCCCTAAGACCAAATTTTACAAGTCACTTATTATCCCCGTCCTGCTATATGGTGCAGGCATGGACGATGACAACATCTGATGAGTTGGTCGTACGAGTTTTCGAGAGAAAGGTTCTGCGGAAGATTTATGGTTTTTTCCGCATTGGCAACGGCGAATGGCGAAGTCGATGGAACGATGAGCTGTACGAGATATACGACGCCATTGACATATGTAGTTCAGCGAATTTAGACACAGCGGCTACGCTGGCTATGTCATGTCGTCTGAATGGCTGAAAACACTCCAGCTCTGAGAGTAGACAAAAACCTTCATTCCGTTGGAGAGACCAGGTGGAGAAGGACCTGGCTACATTTGAAATCTCCAATTAGCGAACGAAAAAGGTTCTTAAGGCGAAGATTTGGTAATCTCGAGAAATTGCTTACTTGTCCTTGGGTGACAGTCTCCATCGACAATTTTGAGGGTGACTGTGAAATGTCAACGGTGATTCTGTAAAGATAAGCTACTTGTTAAGGCATTAGTGTCCTTACATACGAGTTTATCGCTCGAACTTTCCTCTTTCTTCTGCATATACGAAGATAATGATCGTTTCGTATGAAACTTAATTGAAAACACACATTTGGTTTAACATTTAAAATACATTTATTTTCATTTGGATTTCATCTCTGCTCACTACTTCACACTTTCGCTAACGCACTACTACGATTCCGCCGAGGCACTGACGACGCACCGCTGCAACCGACCGACCAGAGGACCACCCACACATGAGTGAGCCATATTTTAAACCACACTCACGCCCATTTACGTTTGGGCGCGAAAGTGAAGTTTATAATCTCATGCGCGGCTGGGCCCCTCCATGCACTGGGCATGTGCGCCCGGCGTCGTGGAGCGCGCAGTGCTCGGCTGAAAACTGCAGTGCATGAGTTTGTTGTTGTTGTGTCTTTGTTTTTTATTTGTTTTTTATTTGTTTTTGGTTTTTCTTTAAATTTTGATAAAAATGCAACTTACAATTTGATATTTAGTACATTGGAAATAATGTTGTGTGGGAATAACATAACATCCTGGCACATATCCTACGTGCCACACTTGCCAACTCCTCGCCTTATTTCGTTTTACATTTGTCGTTTTCACATTTTTGTTTTTTTGGGTTTTGTTTTTGTTTTATCTTTATGATTAACCAGCCTTTCCAATACGGACCGCAATACGGTCTGTCTGTCACTGCTTATATGCTATTATATAACTAAATTATGTTTTCGTTTTGTGTTTCTGTTTCGTAGTTTTTGTTTTGAATTTTTAATAGTATAATTTTACTTTGTATTTTCTCATTTCACTAATTCTTAATTACTTTTAGTAACCATTAAATTTACCATCAATAAAATCGATTTTTTGTTTTTGTTTTTGTTTTTTTTTGTCTTTGTTGCTTACACCATTATTGTTTTTGAACGTCTTCAAATGATTTACTTACATTATTACTATATATATATATTGTTTCTTCTTCTTTTTTATAGTGGTTTCTCCTTACTTAATAATTCTCTTATGACTAGTTAGTATGTATTTGTTTTTTGGTTTGATTTTTATGTATAAAAAACTTCCAACCTTGGAGGCAAATATTTTGGAAGCTTTTTCTTTACTCGTTTCTCTGCAACACTTCTTCATCACTTTTATTCACATTTTATATAATTTACTTCTTATTTGTTGCTATTGATTTACTAAGTTGCTATTTAGTGGTTTTTAGTACTTAATTTTTTTTTGTAAAAATTTATTGAAATTATGGCTAAATGCATTTAAAAATCTACACGTTTCGAAAAGCGAATTTTTAAATAAAAAAAAAAAATATTATAAAAAAGTTCGAAAATGTTGGTTTAAATAAAGAAAAAGTTCCAGAAAAAGGCATAAAATAGTTGTAATATATTGAATATTAATTTTTAGTTCGAATAATTAAGTTTCTATTGCTAAAAATAAAAAAAAAATATAATTCAACAAAAAAATCATAAAATCTAGAAGTTATAAAATGCGTCATTGAAAGTGTAGAAGCCGCACAGCGTAGATGGCATAAATAAAAAAAATAGTGTTGCTAGCGATTTAAGATGTTCGAAACGCCTTCAACTGCGCTAGATGGGTGGATATGATCGACGCACTGGAAAAAAACTAATGTAAACATAGGAAGCCCCAGCCAAGAAAAGAAAAAGCGTTTAATGTCGACGATCAGCATCAAATCAGCGCCCTCAGTGTTGCACGAGTAATGCCAGGCGATGCAATATTGGTTATAAGCGGTAATGCCTAAATTGACCTTCTATTATACGAAAGAAAAAAACTGTGGGAGCTAAAGAAATCATCCGATAATAACAAGAGTGCAATAGAACACATAGAGAAGGACATAATAACAACATTACAACAAAGATAGGAGAATAAAATTCGCGGCAGATGGATGGCCAGACAAATAAAAGATCTAGACTCATTGACAAGCCATTACTTCAAAAAGTACCTCCACTGAATGGGTAAAGTCGAAGAGCCGTCATGTCTATATAACGACGTGACAGAAGACGACGCTGAATGCATACTCTTTGAATGTGTGCGCTGGCAACGAGAACGTATCGCCGTAGAAAACCTATTTGGCCCAATAAATGCGTACAATGTAATCAGCGTCGGCGGTTTATTCAAAAATTCTCAGCAATCTTGTTACGGAGCAAAAGGAGAGACCCGGACGCAGGTGGGCAAATTTAAATCTCTCAATAAGAAAAATAGAATGCCACCCTGAAGTAATGTAAATATGGTCTCAGGGCGGGCGAGGGTTCCTTAGAAGGAGATTTTTAGTGACCTGTATTTAGCACATATGTTCCTACGAAAGGCCTTTTCCACCCTCTCACCCGCAAAATAAAGTTATAAAAATGAAAAATTTTTAAAATTAATTACAAAAAAGCAAAATTAAAATTTTAACTATAAATAATAGTTGTTGGTATTAAAAATTATCAAAAGTAATTAGTTAAACGATAAATATTTATTAATGAATATAATAATTAATTCGATTCAATTTAATAAATTAATTAAAAGAGTAAAAATAATGTTGAGCTATAAAAAATAAATAATGATAATAAAAATTGTCAACGGTAATTAATTAAACAATTAATTAAGTGTTTATTAATTATATGTAATGAATAATATTGATAATAAAATTATCAATAATTAATAAAATAATTAATTAAAAATTAAATATTAATTAATTAAAACGAAAAATTATTTTTAATTAATAAACTAATTAATTAAAATTAATTATTAATTAACTGTGGTTTAATTTATATTTAATGGATTTTCTTCTCCTTATTAAATAAAAAAAGTCAACTAATTATTTTTTTTGGTTGAATTCGTAATTAATTGATCTCCCGCATTTATATATAAAAATTATATTTAATATTGAAAATAAAAAATGAAATAAAAAATTTTTGGGTTTGAGTTTCTTCAGTATTTTCAGTTTTTGCTATTAATCCAGTAAATGTTTTGCCTTGATCATTCAATTATGTATTTTATATTGTCGAATTTACAATTACAATATAATTACTTTAATATCTTAATGGAATCAGCGTAATTTTGTCTTTTTTTACTAAATTTCATTACAAAAATTAATAAAAAAAATTATATTTTTTTGTGTTCACTTAATTTGTTTGTATAACTTTTGTTGAACTCTTTTCTCTCTCTCTTATTTACACATAAATACATATGTATGTAATTTGTAAAAGTAAAAAATTAATTAACGCAAGTGCTTAAAATTAAATATATATTTTATATGGGTTGTACTTGTTATAATTATGGGCATTACAATTTTGGTATTATTACTTTACTTTTGTGGTTTTTTGGTATACTGTATGTATAATTTGTTGTATTTGAATTTTTTTTTAATACTTGAAATTGTGGCAAAGTAATTAAATAATTTGAGATAGAAAAATATAAAAAAATGTGTGCACAAAAATATTAAATTTGAAATAAAATTTAATAAAAATTCCAATTAATTATAATTTTTTTAAGTTTTTTAATTAAATAGATCGGATAAATTTTTTTTAAATTAATTTTGAAATTTTTTTTACATTAAATTAATTATTATTTTTTAATTTATAATTAATTCAATAATTAAATTTGTCTTTTTACATAAAATTAATTAATTTTTTTAAATTAAAGTAAATTTTTTTTACATAAAATTAATTAATTAAATTAATGTGTAATTAATTTTTTTAATTTAATTAATTTAAATAATTTTTTTCTCTTTTTATAAAAAATAGTTTTTTTTTTTAATTTTTAGCTTTATGGTTTTAATACAGTTGATTTATTTTCAGTAACCAAAATTAAAATGTGACAATTATTTTTTTTGCAGCTGGTAAAGATTAACTATTGGGAACTTGCAACGTATTTGTACGTTTGCGTGTGTGTGTGCTTCGTTTTGTTTTTAATTTTTTACAGTTTTATTGACAGCAATTTACATGTATTCAGTCGATGATTTGTTTATTCATTATTATTTCTATAAATACATAAATTGTACAAACATATATTTATGTATGCATTTTTTGTTGTGTCAAACCCTTGGTTTAGTAACGAAGAAAAGTAAAAAACTGTTTATGAAAAATGCACATTTCGTAAAGTTTGTCGGTATAAACGGCAAGCCGCTACAAATTACATGTAATTAATTTAAATGTCATTATTATTCTTTTTTAAACACAATTGAATTATTTTTCTTTTATTTATACACACTTTATTATATATTATTTTCTTTTTGTTTTTGTTTAGCGTAACCTTTTATGTTTTTGTTTTATTTTTTGTATATGGTAAGTAATTTAGTTTTGTTCATTCATGGATGGAGATATGTTTGTAACCAATATTATCCACCTTAACTATTAATGCATTTATTTATATATATTTTAAATGATTTTAGCGTACTTTTATTTTAACATTACGTTAAATCAGAAAAATAAATAAATAAAAAATACAATAAAAGTTAGTGCCAAAACAAAAATTAATACGAAATTAAAAATATAGCACATATTTTAAATTAAAAAGTATAAAAATTAATTTAAAAAAAAATGTATGAAAATTAGCATTAATTTTTTTGATTAATTTTTTGAAAATTTTATAAAATATAAATTGCAAAAATATATAAAATTTAAGAGATTTTTTTCTAATTTGTTTTTTATTTGGCTTTAGAAAATAATTGAACGCATAAGTTCATATACAAACTTCATTTAATTTAGTTTAAGCTGATTTTAAGGAAAATGATATTAGACAACTTAAAAAAAATTAAACAAGATAATTAAAAAATTTTGACCATATATAATTTCGTACTTTTTCTAAAATAAAAAACCAAGAAATTTTATAAAAAATATTTAGTTTTATAATTTTATAAAAAATAATTAATAAATAATTGCATGTATTATTAATACATAAATTTAAATTTTTTCAGTTAATATACTTAAAATAATATTTTTTTAATTATATATAGTTAGTTATTGTTTTATTTTAAAATAATTATTTTTAGATAGTTAAATATTTATAAAAAAATATAATTTCATACATAAAAAATACTAAAACAGATAAATAAAAAAAATCGTTTAATAATTTTTTGATAAAATAATTAATGCAAAATTTAACATTATTATTCATACAAAAATTTTGAGTAAATATACAAAACAAAATCTTTTTTTTTAATTATATATAAATAGTTAATTATTATTTTTATTTTTAAATTATAATTTTATAAATCATGTACTTATATGTAATTTAATTTAAATAAATATTTTTGTATTCATACAAAATTTAAAATTTTTTTTTAAAATAATTATAAAACTGTTATATTTTATTATATATGTATATAAATTACATATATTATATATATATATATATTCCGATCTAAATTACAAAATAATTTACAAAATTATACGTAAATATTGTTTTTTGAAATTATAATTTTATTAATTATGCATAATTATTTTTTCATGCATATTTACTTACATACATACATAAATTTTATTTTATTTTTTTTAATGTTGTTTGCTTTGCTTTTGTACATTTAGAAAAAAGTTTCCTTAGAGATAATATCTTATATTTTATTTTTTCTTCTAAAAAAAATAAATTTTTGAATTTTTTCTTTTTAATTTTTTACATTCATTAAAATCAAGCAAATTTTTTTTTAAATAATTTTTTTAATTTTTTAGCATTCATTAAAACCAAATATTATTAATTATAATTATTTATACCTCAAAATTTTTCAATTTTTGTGGCAACCTCCTAAAATTCATATATTTTTTGCATTGCTGACAACTCTGCATCGCCTGTATGAGCCCGTGGCTATGCGGAGAAGTCGTATATGCAATGCAAATAACTGTGAATTCATACACTTCATTAAGTTAGTAATTAATTAATTTTAATTTGCTTAGTTATAATTAACATTGAGCAAACTAGAAAAAAATTAAATATTTGTATAAAAATAAAATTACAAATATAGTCAGAATTATTGCTTTAAATAATTTTAAATAATTAATTTTAATTTTAATTAAAAAAAACCAAAAAAATATATATTAGCCGCTTTGAAAGTTATTACTACGTAGAACTAAATTTAAATGTAATTCTTATTGTGAATCAAGGCATAACATAATTAAGGAGCGCCTTAAAGGCTTAAAGTATGCAAGAAAGTTATTTTATAAGTTTTAAATGTCTTTCAGCTGCCATAACTGGTTAAAACATTCACGAAATTTATTTTTTTGTAAAATTTTTAATAAATGCTAGGCTGAAGATAATAATAACCGTAGCAAAAGAAAAACTAAATTTGCTCTGTTTTCTCTTCTTACGAGTAAGAGCTGTTCGGTGCATCTAATACTTTTGGTTTTGCTTAATTTTTCTTTGACACATCAGCAGCTTGCTCTTCGCTCGACTATATTTTTAGCCTTATTCTTTTAATAATAATATATGCTAAAAACTGTTAAAGTCACTAGCAAACCTTTCCCAATATTACTGAAGCATTTAATTTTTTGAAAATAATTTTTCACTTGATTCAAAACTATTAGCTCTTACATAAATATACACAGAAAATTTCTTTAGAATATTTGTTTTAAAAAATTAATTACTTTTTTTGAAATTTGATCTGTTTTTTTGAAAATTAATTTTTTTTAAATAAAGTAAAATAAAATAAAATGTTTTTAAATTAAAAAAAAAGTAGTTTTTTGATTTTTTTTGAGAATTGATTTTTTTTAAATAAAGTAAAATAAAATAAAATGTTTTTAAATTAAAAAAAGTAGTTTTTTGTTAAAATTTAAAATTTGTTGTAAATTTTTTTTTTTTGATATAAAGTAAAATGATATAAAATGTTTTGAAATCCAGTATAAAAAAAACTTTTAAGTTTTAGTTTTAAATAATATTTTTAGTGTTCTTTAAAATTTATTCACAAATTTTTAAAATTTCAGATTAAATAAAATATTTTTAAATTGGCAAGAAATTTGTAACTTTACAAAAACTTTAAAATTAATATAGTTTTTTTTATTAAAATCTATATTTTTTGAATTTTGCTTAAAATTTTTCAGAATTTTTTAAAATAAGAATAAATAAAATATTGTGTATTTACAAATTTCTTTTAAATTCTCCTTAGACATTTACAAATATATTTTTGAAATTCAGATTAATTCAATTAAATATTTTTAAATTTGAGAAAAAATTGTAACTGCTTACAAATTTTAAAATTTTAAAATTTGTATTTACAAAATTTAAAATTTAAAATTTGTTAATTTTTTTATTTATTTAAATATATATAAATTTTTTTAATTTTTCTTAAGCATTTACATAAATTGTTTCCTAAATAATAATTACATTATTTCGAATTATAATCTGAAAAAAGTGAGAAACTCATAATTTCCAACAGTAAGCAACACTGCTTTCGCTACCCGCACAGTGTGACGGAACACAGCAAATTGGCATTTCAATTTTTGCAACAAAATAATGAAAATTTTTTTTTAATAATTTTAGTAATAACTTTCATTACCTTTAATTAATTTTAGCACGCAATAAAGACAAAATAATTTTTAGTAATAATTTTTTTTGCTTATAATTAATTTTGGCTTATTTAACATATGCATACATTTAGTTTTTGTTTTTGTTTGTTTCAATTGTTTTTGGCACAAATTCACAGTTTTACTCGTTGCTGCTGCGGCACAACGAGTAACTTTTCTTCATTTACATGCTTAAAGTTTTATTTATACTATTATTTTCATTTTCATTTTCATTTTAATTTTTTTTTGTTATTTTTGTTATTGATGAATCTTTATTTATTTAGTTAGGCGAATTTTCATGTTTTCACATTTCATTTTACTTTGTTTTGTGGTACTTCTAAAGTATTTTTACACTGCTACCTGCTACTTTGACTCCATTTTCTTTTTCACACATACATACATACAGACAAATACGGTTTTTTGTAATAATTTTAATGTATTTGTCTGTATGCAATTGTTTTTGTTTGAGACGTTACGAAATTATTCACTATTTACAAATTTAATTAGGACCGTCTCTATAAATGCCGTTAGACGTATGACACACTTCGCTTAGCTATACTTTATTACCAAACATTTTTACCTACACACATGCAGATTTACAGATTTTTGTTTTGCTTCTTCATTTCTTCTGGCATTTGGTAACTCTCCTTCATTCTTGTTTCGTTTTGTAGTTTGTCGCTGATTTTTAGTTTTGTTCAGTGTTGCAAATAGGAAAATTTTTATTAGTTAATAAAAAATCGTTTTTAGTTCTTGGTTCTTTGTTTTTTGGTTTCATCTTTTGTATTTAGCTTTTTCGCTTTAGGGTTAGCTTTGTTTTGTGTGTTTACTTTGCTCTTGGCTTTCAGCGTTTTGCCGCTGCTCACTTATTGTTGTTTTAAAAATGCTTTTTGCTAAAGTCAATCGGATGCTTAAGTTCGGGCAAATGCGCATGCGCGTATGCAACGACAGCTGTATATATATATAAGTGCATACATACAGGTCTTTACACACACCTATGCGTAGGAAAGGCATTGTACTTATTTTTTGAATAATTATTTCCTCACAAATTTCAGTTCAGTTTTTCATTTAAATATGCTTTTGCAGCAATATGACAACTATACTTTACAAAAAGAAAAGCAACAACTTTTTTGAAAAAAAAAATAATTAAACTTTAATTCTTACTAAATATTTTGTACAGTGTAGTGGAGTCATAATTTATTTTTACATTAATGCTCCGCTCTCAATTACACATACGAACTAAAACGATTGCTTTCTAGTAAACATACAGACATTTACACACACACACACTCATATGTAAATATGTAATAGTTTTTCATTTCGTTTGGAAACAACCGTGTTCATTTACATAACTTGGCGCACGCGCTCTTCATAGATATCGCTCTCTCTCTCTCTCTCGCTCTCACTACATTTGTTTACCCCTTTCCGCATTCCTTTGACTTTTCTACCTTAATTAATATAATATTTACACACACATAGTTTCTCTAAATATTACATACATATATACGTTGCTGTATTTTGTTTAGTTTTCGAAAATGTGAAATCAAAAAATTTAGTTGACATTCAAACAATGATTAAAATTCTTTCAGAGATGTCTCTAAATCCGCTACACTAACAACTATGCTTGCATTTATCCATACTTTCGTTACATATTACATATGTATATATTTAGAATTGTGTTTCTCCCAGTGTATGATTGGGAAAAACTGCTGCCTTTACTTGTAGTTAATTGTTATGCGCAGTTTTCTCTTTTTAGCGTTTCGCTTTTATTTGTATTCGTTTTTGTTTTCCTTTATTTGTGTAGAATGCTTCTGTGGCATCACATTACACGCGTTGCGTAGTTTAGTGTTCACCTTGGTTTACGTTATTGTTGAGAGTGTCGTTAGTTTGGTGGAGGGCGATGCCATTGGTGATGGCGTCGGCACAAAGAGACTCGACGAGGCTGTCTCGGTGGTCACGCTGCGCTCTTCGTAGACACGCTCCTGAAAACATTTCAATGAGGATAAGCAGGTGGCTAGGAATAAGTAGTAGGATGTCCAAAAATTTAATGGACTTTTAAGAGGCTCTTGAAGACCTGACTGCACGCGACTGCTCTTAATTTTACCGAAAGGATTGTTTTCAAAGGATATTAGTCTAAGCTATAGTTAGTAATTCCATATGTATTATGAGATCCTCTTTAAGGGCTCTTCTATGAGCTTTATACCAATGTTCGCTATTTGGATTTTGAGTGCGTGTAAGGTTCTTGTCTTTCTAGGCATATAGTGGTCATATTTTTTCTTGTAATTTCTGTATTCTCTGATTTAGAGACTGCATTATAAAGTATTTAGACTAATTTTCTTAGTTTATGCAAGAGAAAGTGGAAATTTGTTCCGAAAAAGAGGTGTTATACGAGCTTAGTAATTGAGTCAAGTTTAAATTGGTTCCAGGATTGAGTCTAGAGCAGTGAGCTAATAACATTTCGTTGCCTTATGCGTTTTTAGGTCTTTTTTGAGTTCATTCTCACCGCTTTGAGCTCTTACGAGCTAACCTTAAACTATTGCATAACAGGCTATAAACAGGTTATATACAATTTTAAAACAACTAATAAAAAGCTCTTAGCCGGTGATAAATTCTGTGGCTTTTGAATCGAACGGTTTTCTCCCAACTTTGATAGGGGAGTTTAGTAGTGAAAGCAACATATAGTCTTCAAAAACTCTAAAAGCTTTGAGGTACATGTTGTTGTTGTTGTAACGGGTACCTCATCCCCGTTAGGATATCAAGTTATTGTCGACGTCATCCAACGGTAGGCCCAGCAAACAAGCTGTTTCGACGGGGTCGAAAGGTAGAAGGGTGGCAGATGAGTAGGGTTAGCAGGGCATAAAAAAGGTGATCAGTGTCAAACGGAGACTCATTTCACGCTGGACATATAGTTTATAGTATTAGTTATGTCAGGGTCTATTCTGAGTAAGTAGGAGTTGAACCTGCTACAGTATCCAGAACGAAGCTGAGAAAAGGTCACTCTAATTTCTCGCGGCAACTCGAGTTCTTCGTCTGTAATGGGTGGTGGTTTGACTCCAAGCACGCCATTCACTGATAGGGAGTCGGTGAAGGTGTTGATGGCTCTACTGTGAATAGCGGTCAGTGCTTGCCGGAAGTTAGATGCGTAGTTGAAGAATGAATTCTTGATGCTCCTAGGAGGCGGTTCCGTTCTAAGCAAGTGACTACAGGAAAGATTGATGCGAAAGCACCCCAGCAGAAACTGCTGGGAAAGGAGCCTCACTAAGCAGGTGTTCGATGGGAGATATCAAGATGCATCCTGTCGTAGTTCGGAGTGCAGTGTCCGGAAAAGTTTGGAGCTTGATCATTTCACTGCATCCAGGCGATCATATTGGTGTGGTGTAGTTAAGGACCGGCCGGCCAATTGCCTTGTAAACTGCCAACAACGTTTCTTTGTCCTTTCCCCATGAGCTGCCGGCAAACCACTTGACGTTTTTGTTGCGGCTCTGTACTTTGGCGATAATCGCGGTGGTATGAGGAGTGAAGTAGCATAGACTATCAAAAGTCAAACATAAAATGTTTGGCTTATTGACAGTCGGTATCTTAACGGCATTGCCTGCAATATTAAGGTCAAGTCTGTACTCCCTATTTCAGTTTGCGAATATGGTCGCTGTGTTTAGTAGGAGAGAGTGTTAAATTCCACGCAGCGAGGAAGCGAGAAAGCTCAGAGAGATAGCCGTATACTTTTGAGCACATGCCATCGATTCCATCGCCCGACGTCATTATCGTACAATCATCAGAGAACGACGTGATAGAAATTCCCATTGGTGGTTGCGGAAGTTTCGAGATGTAGAAGTTAAACAATAACGGGGAGAGTTACATGGTCATACGTAGCTTGAGGTTTAAAAATACAGGGCGGCTTAAAACTCTTAAGCGGCCTTCAAGTAGTTCACTTTTGTAATACGAAACTTGGTCAGAGATTAAATTAGTGGCGATGAAATCTCTAACTATATACAGCTTTGAAAAGGAAGGGTAGGTAGGTCTAGTATCTAGCATCTGACCCATAAATCCTTTTGTCTTTGAATCTCTTCTAAAGCTGAAAACATAGTCACCAATTTACTAAAATATCTCATACGATCGCACAAGGTAAAATTTAAAGAAAAAGATACAAAGACAAAGCCAGTAATGGTTTGGAAACTTGTTCGGGGAACAAGCTGTCTTATAAGACGTAAAATTTTTAAAATTTATATAAGCTTTATATAAGTTGATGGGATAATGTATAAACTTGAAGAGCTCGTCCAAGTGTCAGTATACAGAGTAACTGTAGTTTGTGACTGATTGCTTCCAAAATCAGTGAAATATACTTACATGTGATTTATCGTACTTAAAGCGTTTCCAAATGTTTGTCTTTGGTTCCATTGGTGTGCCATCCACATTGTAATTGGGGTTTGAGAAGGTCAATACCGAGCGACTGGAACCACGCGCATGCCTTTTCGTCTTATTACGCTTCGAATTGAACATGAGAACTACAAAAAAGTAGAAATAAATTATAAAACCGTTCATAACCCTCCGGCGATAGTCTGCTACTCACATAGTATAGCTGCTATGATTACGATCAGCATAAGGATCACCACACCGCTAGCGATGAGTATGAGCGTCTCACGCTTACTCGATTTCGAGCTGGCGCTATAGTTGTCATCTTCGTGCTCCGTTGAGCTACTCTCGCCATCCGTGGTCTCCTCCACATAATCTGGCGTATTATCACCACCATTCGGACGTGGCACTACAAATTTAGGTGTCATTTTGCATTCACGATCATCCGGTTGATCGGGACACGCGCACACATAGTCCGCACCGCGGTAGAGACAAAGGTGCGTGCAACCGCCATTTTCCTGTGCGCATTGATTCCACTCCTCGGGTTGACGTTTGATTGAGACGGCGCGTATATCCAGCGCACCATTAAGAGAGTCGCGTATCTCTACTGGATTGCTGTAGCCGCGACCCTTGCGATATGAGCGATAGACGGATTTGTTGTACCAATCGGTCCAGTAAATGCTGTTGTCGAACTAGAAAGGCGAACAATTTTGACTCGTACACATTTAATTAAGTCCTTAATTCACTTACCATTGTGAGACCGAAGGGGTGCGGCGCATAGTCGATAATTTTAGTTTTTCGCTTGCCATTGAAGTCCACCGAAGCAATGTTATCTTCTAGCGCATCAGCCCAAAATAGACGACGGTTGCTGTGTTTAAAAGTGGACAAAGTTTCAAATTAGCTTCAGTTGCTTACTATATTCATGCAAAAACTCACTCAAAGTCCAGCGTTAGGCCGGTTGGAAAACCCAGATTTTCGGTAACAATTATAGTGCGATTCGAGCCATCCAGCAAACTACGTTCTATGCGTGCCGGCGCATCCCAATCGGACCAGAAGAGATATCTAAACAGAGTTTATAATAAAAATCATGCCAAGTCCTTAATTAATCATTTTCACAAACCCTTTGCGTGGATGCACGATTAGCGCACGTGGATCACCCAAATCGTCGGAAACGAGCTGTTTACGACAGCTACCATCCAAACGCGCCACTTCTATGATTTTTCGATCTGTATCGGACCAATACAGGTTATCCGCAATCCAATCGATCGCTATACCATTCGGTGTCAATAGTTCTTTGTTCACAATGGTCTTGCTGTCGGACAAATTGGTGAGATCTACACGTCGTATAACATCTGAGTTGACGTCGGCGAAGAAAAGCCATTTCTTGCGATAATGAAAGTCGAGCACCACAGCGCCATGCACGGCGTTGATGGGTAACACGACGTCCATATAATCGGGCATATTGAGTGAGATCATACCGATGCCAGAGCGTTGTGCAATGAGTAGATATTCCTGTGAGAGTCAGAAATTCATAAAAATTGGCTTTTTATGTTTCAATGGTGACTGCATGGAAATTTATAAGTTTTTTTTTGATTGTATACAACTTAATAAATGAGTGACTAAAACACAAATATCTTTGAAAAGAAAAAAATCTTCAAATTCGCTAAAGCTTTCAAGACTTATTCAATAAAATACTTTCAAACTCACCTCAGGCAAAGTCTGGCATTGACTGGTACTACCCTCCTTCAATTTGAGCCCAATCGGGCATCTGCACGAGAAACCGGTAGGATTGCGTAGACAAAGATGCGAACAGCCGCCATTGTTTGAGCCACAGACATTTTCGGGTTGTGTTTTGTTAACCTGAGTAGAAAATTAACAAATTGTAAATAGAAAGTTTCATGGATTCATAATTTTGTTTACCGTTATCACTTTAATATCCATCAGCCCATCAATATTTGTCATGATCTCCTTTTTCGCTGTGATATTTCTACGATCTGTCATGTGCAGAGCTTTTGATTTCCAATCGGTCCAGTAAATATGCTCATCAGTCATGGCTAACGCATACGGATGATGCAATGATGACATTATCAATTTACGCTGATTACCGGTATAATCACACGAATCGATAGTCTTCAATTGCGCGTCTACCCAATATATACGTTTCGTCTTCAAATCCAATGATAAACCATTCGGCCAACCAAGATTCGATGTGACAATACGCTGACGACTCTCGCCGTCCATGTGAGAACGTTCGATCTTGCGATAGTGACCCCAATCGGTCCAAAATAGAAGTCCAGCTTCATAGTCCAGCGCCAAACCACGTGGTGATTCCAAATCTTTATAGGCGATCAGGTGACGATTTTTGCCGTCCAAGCTAGCGACTTCGATGGTGTGACGTCCAGCATCAGCCCAATAGATCTGCAATAAGTGAGTTTAAAAATATCTGCTTTGCAATTTTGAAAGAATTCTTGAATGTATACCGTTTTGCCCACAGAGTCTACAATCAAACCATCAGGATTATCTAAGCTTTCACCAATAATTTTGTGCACATTTAAGCCATCAGGTGTGGAGCTCATAATCACATGCTGCTTAGAGTCGGACCAATAAATCACGCCTGTTGTCGAGTCTACATCCAAAGCGACCGCATTTCCAATCGGTGGCATCGGCAGCACCACGTCGATGAAATGTGCAAAGTCCAATGAGATTTGTCGTATGTCGATGCGGTGTGCGAATATGATAAAGCGGCTGGGACCCTCTGCACATGTCCGCAGATCGCTCTGTTTCAAGAGAAGTATTATGTTATGTTATAAAAAAATTCGTTTACAGTACTTACCCTCAGTTGTACTCCCACAGGACAAGCGCAAGTGAAACTCATTGGGTTCAGTAGACAGAGATGTGAACAGCCGCCATTATTAGAACCACAAGCATTCTGTATACTCCTACGTGAGCGATGGAACACGCGTATATCCATCAAATCGCTAGTATTCGCAATAATTGTGGTGATATTCTGACCTGTGAGCTTGTCGGCGCTGAATGCGGACTTATTGTCCCAATCCGTCCAGAAGACGCGGTTTTCGCTGATATCCAAACCGAAAGGATGACCAAGGTTGTCTGTGGAGTTTAAAAGAAGGATTCGTATTACATCACTAAGCCATTACAGACTTTTGCGGTGTTACTTACTTAATATTGTTTTACGTTTGCCGCCATTAAAGTCCATACTTTCAAGCGTCTTCGTACCGCCATCCACAAAATATAATCGTTGCTGACCGTAATCTATGGCTAAGCCATTCGGCCACTTAAGATTCGTTTCAGCGACAATTACTCGTTCGTTGCCATCCATATTAGCGCGCTCTATCATAGCATGTTCGCCCCAATCCGACCAGAACATGATGCCCTCTGCAAATAAATAATTAATAGTTTGATGTTATGACATGAGACTATCCAATTTCAATTATATTCTATGCTGTAAGCTCAACTTACCTATCGGATTCACGACAATATCACGGGGCTTATCGAGCTTTTCCCAAATTAGCAGGGTACGTTTTTTGCCATTTGTCGTTGCCACCTCGATACGATTAGTAGCAGGATCGGTCCAGTAAAGTTTATCTGTAATCCAGTCTAAAGCCAAACCAGCTGGCGAGACGAGATTCGAATGCACGACACGCTGTTGGTAGCTACCGTTGAGATGCGCCTTATTTATCGTACTCCGTTCCACATCGGTCCAATAAATATAGTCCGTTTCACTGCACCAATCTAGCGCGACAGCATGCTTCATATAATCCAATGGCAAAATCATATCCACTTCATTTGACGCTGCTGACTTTGTGTTCAGTTGACGCAATCGTATGTCCTTTCTGCGCGCGACGAGCACAAGCTTGTCGGGTATGCTTTTACAGGTTTTACTAAAGAAACGATAATTGACGAAATTGATTTGTAGCTACCTAAGTGAATTTTGCATTGACTTACCCATCTTCCTTCAATGATAAACCGATAGGACAGCCACAGCGCCGCGAAAGCTTATTTGGCAAGCACAAATGAGAACAGCCGCCTCTTAGGCCGCGTCTGTCTTTTTGACAACGATCCGGATACTCTGGTTGTCTTGCTGGATGATAAGCGTGTATATCCATTGGAAAGTGGAAGTTCTCATGCACCGAACGGAAACCCTTTCCGGTAATCTTATTAGCTGCCGAGACGGTTTTCGTATTCCAATCGGTCCAGTACATGGTATCTTCGAAGATGGTTAGCGCAAATGGATGCGGCAAATGTGTGCTGAGTATTTTCACGCGCTCAGTGCCATCAAAGTTGGAGGACTCAATTGCGTGCTGTTTCGCGTCGGCCCAATAAATCTTCCGACTGGGGTAGTCTATAGTGAGACCGTTGGGCCATGTAACTCCATTCGCAATGATCACTTGCCGCTGAGAGCCATCCATATAAGCACGCTCAATTTTCGGATTAGGACCTGCATTCAAAAAAAAAAAATTATTCGTGACATTTCCTCTTAACTGCTGTTCCTGCAACGCACCCCAATCGCTCCAGAACACCAACGCCTCGCCAGGGTGTATGACAATGGCGCGCGGTTTATCCAGATCGTTTGATGCGATAACTGCCCGCAACGTTCCCATAAAATTGGACACCTCTACACGTCTCGTACCCGAGTCAGTCCAGAAGAGCAGATCATGCACCCAGTCGACGGCTAGGCCACCAGGCGATTCCAAGCCCCACTTGATAACATCCCGCAGCCGTGAGCCATTCATGTGCACCATTTTAATTACGTCCGTAGAAACGTCCGACCAGAAGAGTAAACCTTTACGATAGTGGAAATCAAGCGCGATTGCGTTGTGCAAACCCTTGACTACAGCCGAGTAACGGTTATTGCTCAACTGTACACGTCTGATGTCCCAACGATTTGCCACAACCAATGTCATCGCGCCGCCGAGTGCCTTACAAGTGCGTAGATCCGGACGTAAGACGTAGCCGGTTTCGCAGGAGCATTTGAATGAGCCGTGTGTATTCTCGCACTTTTGTGAGCAAACTGGACTCGTTATATATTGACATTCATCGATGTCGGTGCAACTGGAAAATATTAAAAGATATTATATGGTAAATGTAGATATCTGTAAATTATTCAACATTTATAGCTCTCTTACTTCCGACGGTTTTCGTGCATCAGAAAACCAAGATTACAAGCACATTCTTCCCGCCCCTTCGCTGTGGTAATACATAATTGCTCGCAACGTGAGTTCTCGCCGCAGGTACGTGGGTGTGGACAATTCACTTCATCCTCACCTAACGGACAGTCATTCTGCCCATCGCAGACATGCTTTTGGTGTACACAAATCCTGCAAACGTAAACGAACTTATAGCAAAGAAGCAAAAATAAATTGGATGAGGTCATTTGTACTTTAAATTTGTGATGTTCTTCTTGGCTGGACAAAGAAATTGTCCGGGATCACACTGCAGGTGACATTCTACCTCATCCTCGGCAGACGAACAATCCGGGTAGCCATCACAAAGCCAAGTATTCTAGTAGTTAGAGGTAAAAGTATAATTTAGGAGATCATTAACTGTGCTAGAGGGCGCGTTCAACCTACCAGTATGCAACGTCCGTTGTGACATGTGAATTCATCTGGTCCACATTTGGTCGGCGTACTCCCTATCATATTGCCACAATCGTGTTCATCCTCACCGCCCTCACAATCCTGTTCCTTATCGCATTTCCAGCGTCGCGGTATACAACTACCATCGTTACATTTGAATTCGCTTGTCGTGCAATCGGATGGTTTTTGTGGGCAATCCTCTTCGTCACTCCAATCGCCACAATCATTATCGCCATCACAATGGAAACGGTTCAGTATGCACTGTCCGCTTGGACCGCCATGACTGCCACGGCACTTAAATTCACCTTCCGGACAGCGATTAAAGACCGCGGGGCATTTGAGTTCGTCGGAATTGTCATTGCAATCGCGTTCGCCGTCGCAACGAAAGGCGATCGAAATGCAGTAGCCGTCATTGCAGGTAAAGTGCTCGGCTGAGCAACTAATTGTGCGTGAGAAGATAGCAGTGTTAAATAGTTGCATTTGAGAGGAGAATAGTATGAGCAAATGAAATATACAATAGAAATCGAGAACTACGGCTGCAGGACTAATAATTATATAGAAACAGTTCATCGCATTGCGGCACATGTGTTCTCTTTGATCTTAAGAAGCTTCGTAGCCAAGTCTTGCAAGAATCTCATTGCATAGCTTACATATGTTTAATGGAAGGTTTCTCAATTTCTTTACCCGACGTAGAGTTCGTCGAACTCAAACTAAGGCTAAGGCTGGATAAAAAGTCTTTACTTACCTCGTGCGATTACAATGCGCTTCGTCGGAGAAGTCCTTACAATCATTTTCGCCATCACAAACCCACTGCTTCGGTATGCAGAAACCATTTTGACATTCAAACTGATCATCGTCCGAGCAATTCATACGCGCCACATTTGCACCGCAATGCGTCTCATCCGAATAGTCACCGCAGTCATCATCGCCATCGCACAGCCATTCCTTGTTGATGCAACGATATGTGCGCGGACACATGACATGCATGCCCGTCTGTTCACAATCCTTCTGCAATTTATGCAACATATCGCCAATCACTTCACAATCGAACTCATCAGCGCCATCGTCACAATCGTTCTTCTTATCGCAGCGCGCGCTCTGATCAATACAGGTACATGTACTGAGGCATAGCCATTGTGTGTCGCCGCACACATTCTGACAGGTGTGCGCATAGCCGTCATTGGGACTCATCAGGTTACCCTCATCGCGCACGCTATTAATATGCGGCCGAAAGACTGTCTCCTTGTGATGTCGCATATAACCTTCACGACCTCGCGCCATTTCACCCATATGATCATCGGATTCTTGCACACTATACAAATCCGTACGACTAATACCGCTGCGCGCACCAATATCGCGGAATCTGGTGCCGCCGCCGCCAGCATTATTTTGCGCTGCAACGGCATTCGCTTTGTGTGACGACTGTTGCTGCGACTCGGTGGTGTATAGTTCAGGTGCATATTGTGCGAAATAATCGGCGTCGGGATGTTCATGCGGCGGGAAGTCTGATGGATGAAAATCCTCATCATCATGATCGCCTAGATGATACTGCGTGTGTGCATCCTTTGGCGTTTGCTTTTGCTTGAGTGCGACAGCGTCGCCGGCACCACCGACGGCTTTACTGCTAGCGCCGGAACGAAAGAGGCGCTGCTGTTGTTCCTGGTGCTGACGCTGCAACGCAATGCTGTCGCGCACAAAACTGGAGCCCAGCAGCTGGCGCGCCGAGCCATGCTTGACCTCGCTGTGTACGCCCGATAAGCTGGGCCATGATGTCGTATCGTCATTCCCGCCTAGCGCTGTGGGCGGCGGATCAAATGAAAGCATAAAAATAGATATAAATTAGTGGGACTGAGTCAAGTAAGCAGTAAGATATTTTTGAATGTATCTATGTAAGCTAACAATGGCAGCTAAATTGCATTAGCTAACGAACTTAAAGTGAATGTAAGCAACACTTCATCGCAGTCGTGGCAGTCAGTGAATTTACGCGGCACTCCCCACCGCAGCTTGCGCTGATTTAATGAATGAAATCGGGACGTTTTCTTCATCAGGCGTTCGCGCTCGACAGCGCTTAGCTGACATTTTAGGGTTTGAGGCTTTTATATCTTAGCGCTGCTCACTTCAGCATCTAATGCCGACGAAGTGTGTCGCATGGCGTCGTCTACCATTGCCCTTGCCAAGTTCCAAGCTCATCAGTTGCCGATGCTGATTTTCATCTGTCCGAATCTATGAATATTGGTATTAGTTGTGTCGGGCGCATGCGCCACATTTTCATATGCGACTTTCACTTTTCTATGTTGTTTATGTTGTTTTTGTCGCTGTTATATTTTATTGCTTCGGTGCGCGTTGTTGCCGCTGCTGAATGGAAAGTGAGGCGACGGACAGCTGAACGTTGCCGAAGCACTCATTCATGATACGACAGGCACGAGCGCTCTTCGTGCCCATATATCATGAGACATTTGAAGGCAGGTGGGAGAGCAGAGCATACTTGATGAGAGTGTGCTTAGAGGCAGAGCGGTGGCAATCAACATTATTGAGCAGGCGGAGAAAGTGAGCGCGAAAAGTGACTTTATCAATGAGCAACAGCGAAGCAACTTCGGAAAGAGTGGCCAAAAGCTTTCAACATCGTAGGCATTTGCCACTCGCTATGCCTCGTGCGCCGTGGAGGCCAAATGGTTACAGCGAGGAAGCCACTCAAATAGCGTGGGCATGCGAAACTTTCCACAAGCTTAGACGCATAGGCGCATGTATGTAGGTATACCGCACACCAACACAACAAAATAAATCCCGTTAAGCGCACATACCTACATGAGTACAGGGTGTAGTGAAGTGCGCCGAATGTCAGCAAAGCTAACGCATATACAGTTACAGCTACATATAAAAGTATGTATGTGCAAGCCTTTCGTTTACATACATACATATGTACATGCATGTAATGGTTTGTGTATTTATGTGGAAAATTGCAGGCAACAAAATGAAAGAATTTCTCAATTGCACGCATCGACACGACGATGCCAAGGACAAGGCAGCCGAATCGAGCTATTTGATGTTGCTTCGTGCACAGCCGACACACTTCGAATTGATTCACAAAACGGACAAGGACGGACAATCGGTTTGCTGAATCGCTGTTGGAACACGCCAAGCGGTGAGAAGCAGCAGCGAGTCTTACATATATATATGTACATATGTATGTATATGCCCACATCAGTAAATATATGTATGTACCTTGAATGGACTGAACTGACCTGTTTTTCCTGCGCGCTGTACGTCTTAGCCGTTGACATCAAAGTCTGTGGCAGCTGCAATGGGGTGTTGCTGCTGTGTCGCTTTTATTTGCTTCTTTCACGTTTTTACAATCGCAAGTGTGGAAATAGTTCTCAGGGCTTATAACACTGGTTTGTGCAAGCCAAAATAGGTATACAGTTATATATAAGTAGCAGTTGTTGCACATACATACATTTACAGTTGCATTGCCACAGCCTGCAGCTTGCAGCACACTCATCTTGATTGAATTATCTAAAGGGAGTGGCTGCGTAACAGTAAAGTCCTTTCATGCTGCTCTTAGTTTGTTTGGTGCGGAAAGCTTAGTTTTATTTATTTTTACTTTTGTAGAAGCATAAGGTTTTACCAAGATTTCTTTTCCAAATAAATCGTGAAAGTTTAAATTAGATATCTTGTCTTCTTTTTCTTATATATAACGCATAACGTACGAACCACAGTTCGGAAAGACTTGAATGTTTACACAACTATTCTTTTGGTTTTGCAGAACGTCCTAATGGAGCCCATTATTGCATTATAGCTAAATACTACTGTGGGCAAGAAATAGTAAGACTTTTTAATTTCAATTTTCCGCGAAAATCCATTAGTGGAAATATTTTTCTCTTCACATCAAAATATGTAGTCATTAGTATAAGCTTGCCTAAAGTACATAAAGGGCATTTTCCCGATTTTTACGATTAGTGAAATTATTCAACCTTCTTGGTTACATTAAATTTTATGTGCAGAAACAAATTTCTGGTGTTGAAACATTTGGAATGTAGAAAAAAGTTTTCGGTCATAATTGTTTGTCGCGAGCAAGTGTTTTTGTTTGCTACGAATTATTCAAAGAAGGTTGAGAACGCGTTGACGAAGAACCGAATCAACTAATGATCAACACGTCAATAAAATTAGTGCTTGAGAAAGGACGATTAACAGTGAGAGATCTTACTGGCGTCGTCGAAATGTCGGAAGGATCAGCGAAAATCAGTTTGAAAGATCATTTGGGAAAGTGATAGTACAATTGGCTTCAAATCACTCAATCTGAACAGCGGCGCGTTAACCTCTGTGAAACCATGCTTTCCGACTAGCATTACATCACGAAACGTGATGACTGGCGATGAGTTTTGGATCTATGCTTCCGACCCGGATACAGACGAACAATCGGCCGAATATTGTGGCAAATGTGAACCGAAGCCGAAAAAACACGTCAAAGCAGATCAAAAATCAAAGTTATGTTGACAGTTTTCTACGTTTATCGAGGTGTGATGCACTCCGAATTTCTTCCGACCGGTCAACCTGCAACATGCAATGCTATTTGAGTGTTATGTGTCGTTTGCGCGAAGCTATTCGTAAAAAGAGGTCGGAATTATGGGCCGAAAACTTTTGGTTTTTTCAGCATTATAATGCATCGTCCAATCTACTCAAGAAGAAAATAATTCGAGCTGCAGAACTAAATAGAGAAGTTACCATATAAGAGTGTATAGTTGCGGGCTTAACTTCGAAGTCGTAGATGTTTACGTCTATCTTGCCACTTCGGATTGAGTAAGTAAGAGTAAGAAGTTAAGTCCAAACTCTATAAGTCACTCATTATTCCCGTCCTGAAATATGGTGCAGAGACATGAACGATGACAACCTCTGATGGGTCGACGTTATGAGTTATTGAGAGAAAGATTCTGCGGAAGATTTATGGTCTTTTGCGCGTTGGCCACGGCAAATATCGAATTCGATGGCACCATGAGCTGTACGAGATATACGACGACATTGAAATAGTTCAGCGAATTAAAAGACAGCGGCTACGCTGGCTAGGTCATGTTGTACGGATGGACGAAAACAGTCCAGCTCTGAAAGTATTCGACGCAGTACCCGCCGGAGGAAGCAGAGGAAGAGGAAGACCTCCATTTTGTTGGAACGACTAGGTGGAGCAGGACCTGGCTTCACTAGGATCTCTAATTGGCGCCACGTAGCGAAGAGAAGAAACGACTGGCGCGCTGTTGTTAGAAGAAGAGAGTAAAGGTTCAATAAGGGCAATATAATCTCACATCGTAAAACGTCACAAAATGTTCTTAGAAGTAGAGAGGCAGTGGATGTAGCAAAGTAGTTGCATATATACTAGGTTACAGGCTACAAAAAATTCCGGAAAACGAAATAGCTGTTGAGATTGCCAAAGCTGTTGATATTGCCAAAGGTGCCATCCGTCTGGCTACCGAACAAGAACAGGAAACACGGAAAAGATATACAATGAAATTGTGAGGAATGCTTGTACTTAGCAGGATCGCCAATATCATGTCTATCCATTGGGAAAACTTTCATGCTTTTTACTCACACGGTCTCGAAAGGATTGCACGATGGCTGTTGTAGTAATGGCAAGTCACAATCTTTAGGCATGCAGAAAATGCAGAGAAGTAGGCATGAGAGATGTTGGCACACCCATATGCCTCTGTTCAGCATTATCTAGAACTCGTCTTATGTCGTAAATACGATTCAAGGAGCTTTGCAATGCAAAGGAGTAGAAGAAGTATCAAAGTTTAAGTCGCTCTTAAAATTCGCAAAACGCGTTGATGTCTTGTATGGCGGATACTTTACCTCAAATTAAACAGAACATCCATCTGGCTTTACTAAGGACCAGTAGATTTATGTATAATGTAACAGCCGACCAGTGTAACCATACGTAATTTGCGGTCTATATCATTAACACGTCAAAAAAAACACACTTTATTAAACAAAACTTGTGGGTCATAGCCCAAAGCGTTTCTATCAAAATAATTAATTTAAATGGAGGTTAACATTTGTCACACTTGACATTACTGATTAAGATAATAATAAAAATATTTGGAAAGCTCCCCGTGCCTTTTTTGTTTTTTTTTTCTCCACTTTTTCATTAGTTAACTTAAAATATAAACATCTTCGAGATAATATTTTAAACAATCTGGAAAGTCATATCAATTATATAGCTTAGATAAACAATGTGTAACACCTTAAAGATATAAGTACATTTAAATTTGAGGAATATATTGCGATCTGTGTTCTATCGTCCCCTCTTTGGTTCACACTTCTTTTAATATAGTGAAATAAAAGAATATATGCTCTGGTGTCTCTGCTCTGCTCTGCTAGCCACACAGATCCACAGAGTTGTACTCTAGTCTGTGCAGATGCCACTGAAGATTCCGCAAGTTGCCTTAGTTTGTTTCTGGGAAGGGCCATTACTGTCTTGACCGCTTTGTATCGAGCTCCCCCAGTGGGTGTCCCACGTTTGTTGAAGGAACTTGTTGCCAGTCATCGAAGAAGTTAAAAAATTTATAGTTAAAAACTAACGCTTTATATAAAAATTAAATTAGAAGCTTATAAAATCTCTTATGGTTCAACTAAATGTATTTGAATTGATACTTTAAGGGGGGTTGCCAACTATGTGCCGATAGACGTTAATTGTTTACAAAAAGAAACGGAAAAAAAATTTGCAACACAAACAAGAGTTATCATTAAGCTGAAATAATCACTAGACTTGGTGGAATTGGCTCTTTGTGATTCGAGGTTTCCTACCTTTTTAAAGAAAAAACACAGAAACTTCAAATTTAATGGGAACGCTTCTTATTATTAGAAGGAACATTCTTTGACAACTATTTTTTGAAGATTATCTCTTTCAAATGTTGGCCGCGACTACGTCTCAGACAGTCCATCCGTTGAGTTCAATTTTGCATGACTCGAACGCTGTGATATCACACGATCTTGATGGCCAATCGACTGGCCCAAAACGTGAAATTATCTGCTCACCGAAGTGTTCTCTCAATATATCCACTGATTGATGCGATGTGTTGAAAGTGGCGCCGTCTTGTTGAAACCAAATGTCGCCGAGATCATGTGCTTCAATTCAGGCATACGTCAATTCGTTGCAGCGAGATGGACGTGAATTATTTGGTTGAATATTATCCAATAATGTATGCTGGCTGTCAAGATGGGTAATGCTGTTGTGAATAGTTCAGTAGGCCGTTTATGTTGATCATAAGGTTAGCGAAGCAGGCGAAACACATTCTTTACCGAACGTGAATTTTCGTATTAAGTTGAATAATTTTTAAACATTGTTCAGGCGTCAGTCTTTCCATGATGAAATGCCAAACAATACTGAACCCAGTTTGCATGGCAGTATGACACGACTCAAGCATGACTTGTCAAAAAAAAACTACTGAAAAGAGTATCTCTTTTTGGATCACCCGTTATAAGGAATATTGGGCCTTATTGCATTTGTGGGACCTAAGAAATTCATTGAACGAATAGCACGCACTGAGGCGTCGTGGAATTTTGTCATTGCTAATGTATTCATTATTAAATTTGTTTCCTGGTCTTTCCTGATCTCTCATCAATTTCATCAAGGAATTCTTAATTCAAATGGTAAGAAATCTTAAAACTTTTTTAGCGAGTTTTAGTAATTTAATCATTCTTCAGAACTTTATTTACCTTCAGACAGATTTACGATTATTTCTGGTTTAAATACTGATCGGCTTGTCTCTTTTCAGGTCTCAGCATTATCAGCTGCTTATCAGAAGGCATTAGGGTTAGTTAATACTAAGATACGTCATTTTTGAAAACTTCTTCATAGTCGTATTTATTCCCGAAGAATATATAATAAATAATAAAAAAGAAATTGCACTCAAAGGCATTTTCTCTCCAAAAAAAACCAAAGCGTACCAAAATATAAAAGCTGTACCCGAACATAACAGAGCTTAACATAACATAATATAGCTAACCAGAACTTAACATTACATAATATAACCACTATTTTTCATTTTGTGTGGATATTATTATATTTTAAGTAAATTACTTATTAATTATAAGAGCTTGATGAAAATAATATATTATCTCTAGGAACATTATTTCCTATTAAAAGTTTTTTTGTATGATAAAGTCAACAACTTTAAATATACAGGCTAGAAGTTCATTGCTAGGCTTTAATAAGTTAAGGAAAAAAACTAAAATCAAGAAACCTGTCAGTCGGCTGCAAAGAACTCTTCAAAGGTTAAAATTTTCTTTCCAAGAACATGATTTAAATCGGTGAATTAACAGCTAAACGCTAGTGGACTGAACTGGACAGTTTCTTCCAAAATTGTCCTGAGCAACATTCCGTAACAAATTTCGTGAAAATAGCGTGTCTAATAATACAGTTTTCCATACAAGACTAATTTCGGATCGTACAGTTTATATGGCAGCTACGTAGGTTGACTCTTATATTGTGAGTTTTGGCGATGTTAGTATTGTAATCTGGAAACTCAAAATTGTATCGTAATGTTTGTGATTTTTAATGTCATGCATACTTAAAACGTTTTGACACACAAGCGCTATTTGTGCTGCTTACAGTAACTTCAAATATTCTTCTCGAGCAAAAAGTGGAATTAAGTCGGTTGCATTTTCGCACGCTAACTTTAGACGTGGATTAACTCAGCAAGAGTACAAGATGAACTTAATTAAACTTTTGACGACGAAGCTACTTTAAAAGCCAGTGTGAAGCTATGGTGTGTTGAATTTAATCGATGCTGAAGATCACTCCGAGAAGAATTTCGGAAAGTTCGTTCAAAATCCGTTTTTTTTTCGGAAGCTATTGATACTGTGCGCCAACAGATATTGCGCAAGATCGTCATGTCACTTATGGTGAGATTGAGACAACAATGGGCATAATGGGACTAGCATACATTTCATATTGCATGAACATTTGATTGTAGAAAAATTTTTTCATGAGTGATCACAACCATTTGTGTGGATTGCTCAAAAAAGACTTGTCTCGATTGGTCAAGAGATTTGTTAAAAAAAAAAATACGTTAACGGTGCTTCGAAATATGGCTATGACAACGTGAGAGATGATGAATAATGGATTTATACGAATGAGCCCGAAAGTAAGCAGCAGTCGATTGTATGGGTGTTTCAAAATCAGTCGAGTCTAGCAAAAGCTGTTCGACTACGAAGCATTTCCAAGCAAAGGGCTGCCTGTTTTTTTGAAAAAACTGAACATGGCGCAACCAAACTACTATTGACAACGCAGAAGAGTATATTCCGAGTCGTATACAATCATTTGTTTGCCAGTTGTCTTTTAAGAAACCAGGAAACCAGACGGATCGTAAAACGAGCTATCCAACATCGATAACAATAAATTGCATTTATGAGCACTCAACCCAACACTTTTATAAGTCATCCACCGTATAGTCCAGACTTAGGACGGAATGACTTTTTTATTCTAATACGTAAAAAATAAACTAGTGTTTAACGTTTTTCGACACCTGAAAAGACGGTTGATGTGCATGTTTTGAAGGAACCTAAATTAAAGTGGCAAAAGTGCTTCGGCAATTGTTTCACACGCGTGCAAAAGTGTATAGATTTTAATTCAGAATATTTTGAAAAACAGTAAAGCCATCATATAAAATTTGGTTTTGTTTTCGAATCCCGAATTATAAAAGACAACCTACGTATATGATATCTTATGTACGGTCCGATCTTAAAAGTTACCGGGTATTTTAGTATTATCTTAGGAAGGACTTCATGCTGAATTTTGTGAAGAATTAAATTAGAATTAGGGTTCCCCTAATAAAATTTTTATTCTGAATATTAAGTTTGATTTGATGATATTAGATTGTTTCGATATCGGCCGCAGCGTGGTCAAAATTTTAGATCGATACTTCAAAGACTGCGAGACTAGAACGCGACTAAATCGACTCAGCCTGTCACGCTGAACACCAATATACGAGTATAAAATAGGTAAAAAAAAATAAGTTATCAAAAGGAAATATAAAACGGCAACTGAAAAAAAATTTAAATTTTATATTTTTTAAAACAAAATATTTTTTTTTTAGTGAGACCATATTTCAAAGTATCTAATTAAGGAAATTTTAAAACAAGAAAGAAGTTTATTGCTTTTATAAAAAGAAAACATAAACACATACAGGAAATTGCATGTTGAAAAAATAAGTTATCAAAGTGTTTAAAATCTACAATGGCCATAACTTCGTATTGCTAGTTGACTCAGTCGTTATTGCTGGAAGTTGACAAGCTTCAATCACTCTAAATTTTATAGATGTATGTAGTCCTTAAAATCAGCCAGGTTTTGGGGTTTCTCTTCAGCTATACGCATTTTAAGGATTGCCCAAGCATTTTCAATTGGTGACAAATCAGGGCTTTGAGGAGGCCATTTTAATACACTCACATTTGTTCTGTGATGACTTTTGCAGTATGAATGGGCGCGTTGTCCTGTTGAAGAAGGAAATCCGGTTAAATTTGTCGATGATTCGGCGATGACTTGCTCCCTTAAAATATTTAAATAAACTTCAGCAGTAAGTTTTACTTCCCGGACTGCAATATTGCCAGGGCCATTCGCAGATAAGCATTCCCAAGCCGTTAAGCCCTTTTCCATCGACTTAACTGTGTATTAAGTGCACTTGAATGATAGTTCTTGTTCGGGTGAGCGCCAAGCCTAAACCATACCCTGGGAATAACGAAGTCTAATCATCGATTCATCAGCCCTGAGCACTTCGTGCACAAAAACTTTGAGGTTTTAATATGTGCTCTTCGTAAAATGCTTGTCCTTTTTTCCTATTTTTCTCATTTCGGTAGGGTAACTTTCTTGCAACGCGGCCGTAAGTATTGGCTTTGTGCAATCTAATACGGACAGTGTATACTGAGGGGGCTTTCATGCCTTCTTTTATAAGCTGTGCCGGAATTTTCGGAACGGATTGGAAGAAATCAAAATTGGAAATTTCCAAAATTCATTTATCAACTCTCTCCCTTGTAATTTTTGGGCGCCTTTGTTTCCTCTTCCTGATGACTCGATTTTCTTTGTTGTAACCGGCAACAGCTTTCCATATTGCGAACTGACTTTTATTGAATTTTTCAGCAGTATAACACTGCGTATGACCATCTTTACGCAAACTAAATATGGCTAAACGCTCCTCATTCGTTAGTTGATTAAAATTCACCATTTTCAGATTGTTTTTTTAATTCATTGTAAAAAAACCGCCTTAATATTTCAAAAAATTAAATAAAAAAACGAAAGCTTTACTTACCAATTCGATTTCAAAATTTATAAAAGGAAGAATTCTTGCACTTTTAAAGCTTTTTTCTAATTTATTTTCAAGTTTTGATATGAAAAACACCAAGCATTTGCTAACTTACTTTCCACGGTTTGTCACTCAGCATTTTTATAGAATGCCACTTAAATTTCTTACCAGACACACGGATTTCTATTGAGTATCGGTTAGCTATAGCATTTAACTGTTAAACATTTGTATAATAGGTGATCCGTGGACCATTAATTAGTTCCCTAAAAAGGTTCTAAAGCCTGTTAAAGGAACAATGCAACCTCCCTGGATAATTAATTTGTGGCTTTCGTAATATCTTCGAAGTGTCAAAACAACATTTCACAGGGTGGCAACTAAAATCTTTATGGGAGCATGGCCCAGCTATAGTTTATTCTTGACTAAGAAAACAATGATACGTACTTCAGTGACCTCATCTATAACCCTTTCAGCGAAGGCAGGTAAAACTGCACGAGTATTAGTAATAGATTTGGTAGGAGTGCAGCCCTATCGGGCTCAATTAGCACTTGATGTGCCATTTTGATAGATTAAGTATTATAGATTAGGTAAATAGGCTGATTTTCAGTGAGGCCACGAATAATACCACTTAGACATTAGAGACCCCTGTTCGATGTTATGGCCATAGCTCCTAGGTATGGAACAAAAAAACTGTCGCACAAAACGCACAGAGACTGCGACAAATTTATTGAGGAGGCTAACTACAACTCCTTCGTTGTTACCAAGTTGTTGCCAAAGGACTTATACAAGAATCTGTTATAAGTATAGTATGTGTTAGTGTGCACTCACCCAAATGCACATGCAGCAGCAATACGAGCGTTTTATACATGATCCAAGTGATATTTCCCCGATTGCGGCGTGAGTGCGTGCGAATCGCGGGCGAATCAATGGCAGAAGTGTGCCGGTGTGTTGGTGTGCGTGTGCGCCTACGCCTGTGCTGCCACCAGCCTTTCACTTTGTGTTGTTGTTGTTGTTGCTGCAATTGCTGTTAACGGCAGCAAGCTGCTTTGATGTTGCTGATATTTTACTTTTGCTGCTGCTGCGTTAGTTGTCTGTCGCACCCGATCGCTCACAGGTTTCCACGCTGATTTGTATGCTTTTTATTTTTGTTTTTGTTTTTGGTTTTTGCTTGCGTGTGTGCTTGAAGCTCGTGCTGTTTTGTTTGTATTTATAAATATGCCTGTTTGTTGCTGTTGTTGTGCGATTGTATGCCGTGTAAGCTGCCTGTAGTTTTTGCTGGACTCCAAACGTTTCGTTTTAGTGTTCCAATTCTGTCTCTGCTGCTGTCCTTTGTGCTTGTGGTGCCTGCTGTTGTCTCACTTCACTGCGTGTCGTTGCTGTTGGGTATATTTATATTTATGTGTCAGTGTTTGTGTGTGTGTGTTTGTTGTGCGAAATGCGTGGGCGTTTGAGTGAAATTTTCGAGTTTTCGCCTTGCCCGTGTGTCCTTTCGCTTTGGTGCGCTTGCTAAGCTGAGCAGCAGTTCCGTTAGTTGTCCGTTTGTCAATCAGTCTCGCTGTCAATTCGCAGAATTTATTTTCGCCTAAATTCCTTCAGCTGGCCTGCATTTTTTCTTAATTTTTTGTTTTTTCTTAAATTTATTTTATTATTTTTTTTTTCAATTTCACTGCCTTTAGGTTATTTTATAACTGTATATTTAATACTTTGTTGTTGTTAATGTCGGTATGTGTGTTTTTCGCCTTATTAACGATGTTGCTTCGTCACTAGATCGGCTCACTGCTGCTGCCTTCTGCGTTTCCGCTGCTGCCCACTGGATTCTTCGTGGTTAGGTTGCCTCGTAGCACCGCGCCTGAGCTGTTGCTTTGTTGTTTTTTTTGCTTTTATGTATTTTTAAACGTAAATTTAATTGACGCCTTAATGTGTTGGATTTATTTATTGGCGTTGCAGTTATATCTGCCGACAGCACTTTATTTTTCGTATGATTTCAACTGTGTGCGCTTTGTTTTTGTAATCTTTGATTTTAATTTTCTATTTTTCTTATTTTGTCACTGCCAGTTCTATATAGAGTATATTTGTGAGCAGTTTTTCACGGGTTCGCCGACTTTAGCGCAGCTTTTGTAGCGGCCAGAGCCCCTTTCGTCTTCTCTTATAGCCACGTTTCATCGTTTTCGTAGATTGCGACGATGTCGTTCGGTCACTAATTTAGTTTTGCGCATTTTGCGTACAATTTAATTCGTTGATTTTTTGAGAAAAACACTTTTAATTTTGCCAGTAATTAGGGTAATGGGTGTGCATTTATAGCGTTACTGTGGCGGGGGGTGTGGTTGGGTTGGGAATATTTTGCGTCACAAGTTTTGCACTCTCTTTGTTTTTGTTGTTATTTGCTGTAAATAAGTGAATATAATTTATTATAAATATTTCACATGCGCTGTAAAAGAATTGTAAGCGCTGAAAATTATTGCTTGCTGCTGTTGTAACTGTATTTGGTGCTACATTATTGTTGCTGCTTTTCTGTAAACGCTTTTTGTGTAGTTCGAAGGGCGTGTGCCTGATAGCTCTGCTGCTGCTGCTGCTGCTGTTGGTGCTTATCGCTGTTGTTGTTGTTGCTGTTGGCGCTGCCCAGCCTCTGTGCATGCCTGTGCCTGCCACTGAGCAACCGTGTCCGTGGCACATACAGCATTTATAATCAGGTTAAGGTGCAGCATTCAACAACAACAACAAGCCATAAATTTAAATTGCACTATTTTTGTTTGGAAAACATTAATAATATATATTTTCGCGCAGTTTAATAACATATTAGTGCAAAAAAAAATCAAAACTTTGTATCTTTATTAGAAAAAAGCAATAATTTTCATATTTTTACTTTCACACTCAAGCCTTTTCGCTTGCCACACTTGCTGTAACACGATTTCACTTTCTAGCTTTACATTTTACTGCTTTCTTTGCCGCTGTGTAGCGTTTTATACTTCAAATACCAGCTTCACGCCTGCAAATTTTCTTTAAAAAATGTTAAAAACACATTTTCATAAAATTAAATATAAATTTTCTACGTTGCTGCCACTTTTTCACTGCTACTTTTACTGTTTTGTGTGTATGTATGTGCAACACAGGCTTCGTTATGCCACACACACACACACACTCGTGCACTGCTTATTGCGACGGCGAAGACGCCCACAGCCTACGTTGTCGGAGTAGCGCTGTCGTCGTGTCGGGCCACGGTCACGGAGTTAGCCAGTCAGCTAGTCGTGCAGCACAGCCAAGTCAGCTAAATTTACCAACAGCAACAAAGCCAACAGCGCCAAACCCCAGCAGCCAGCCCGCTGCCTGCCACATGCACTGAAAACCCGAAGCAAATGCGTTGGAGTATGAGCAGCTGTTTGTTTTTTGCACTGAAAATTTATCCTTTTTAACTGCACAGTTACCGTTATGGGCACTTAAATCGTTTTCAATTTTCACTTTTCACTTTTTTTGCTGAAAATTTCACCTACACTTCGCATTGATACACATTAAAGCTGGGCTTGTGCCCGAATTTCGTTAAGCCCACACATAGACACGCACACAGCAGCGGAGAAAATATTTTCACATGAATTTATTTCTTTTTTTATATAAGATTTTCATTCTGCGCCTTACTCTATATACATGTATGTATGTGTGTATGTATTTGCAGAGCAATTTTCACTACACTTCAATTGACATTTTGCTGCATTGTGCGTTTGATTTGCAGCTTTTCGCTTTAGTTTCCACTCAATTTTGCACAATCCCCGATAAAACTAATTCTTTTGCCTTCGAATTGTACAATTTTCTGCGAGTTGCGTTTGTGCACAGCATTTACCGTTGCTGTTTCGGATTTTTTTGGAATTTTTTCTGATTTTCTTAGCTGCGTTTTGCCAGCCACCGAGCACCGTGCACAGCGCTGGAAAAATTGGTCGTCGTCGTCGACGAGGAAACGTACTCAAATAACGCGTAGAATCGCAACGGCAGCTCGCCACGGTCGCCAACCAGCCAGCCAGCCAGCAGCCAGTTGGGGCAGCAAACGTTCTTCGGCTTCAATTCAAGGAACACACACACACATACGCATGTAGATATGAGTGTTACGAGAGCAAAGCTGAGATTCGTCTCAGCGTATACATATAGTCCCGTTCATTGTAAAATGTTTCAAACGCTCACACGCACACACACAAACAAACACAGTGATGTACGCGCTTCTCGCAAAATTTTCATGGTTGGATGCTGTGTTGTTGGTGCAGCAGCACAGCATCACAGCAAAAGCTGCAAACGCTTTGTTGAACGGCCTTGCGCATTGCCTTGCGAATTCGCGAAAGCTCAGCGCCGCTCGTGAACATAAAGCTGCATTTCGTACGCGCACGAGCGGCTTGGTGGAGTTGTGAGCGCCGAAGGGCGGTTCAATTTGAATAGGCGAGCACATTACAAGAGCGCTCAAGCATGTCAATTGGTTATATACACACATATACTTTCATATATACATACATATACTTTCATACATACATACATATGTACACACATGTCGACTCGTGTGACCGTTGTATATTTTCGTAACTGCAGTTATTGGCGCTTAAACACCCAGTCACCCACTAATTGACAACCTGACTCACACTCTCCATATTTATTAAGTTGATTTCATTTCGTTATATACAAACATATGTATACATATATGTACACTGGACATACATATGGGAAGTAAATTGGTATTTCGAGGCTGCAGCTCGTTTGGTTTGTGTAGAATTTGAGAAGAGAAAAATGATCTTTGGGTCTATTTTGTTGTATCTCAGAGCTATAATCGACTAAGCGATTTCAATGGAATCCGTAAAAGTGCGCTAATCACTTCTTCGTTTCGCTAGTTCGCCGGCAATTCTACAAAACTAACTAAGGCCTTACGTGGAAAGGTCTTACCGTTCCTGCTTTGTTGGCAACTGAAGCCGTGAAATTGCGTATGCTCAGAGCTGGAGTCTAGGTTCTCAAGACCTTCCCCTTCATCGAGACGGCCTGTTGGGTCTAATGAATCTGATTTAAAAAAATTTTAAAGAAAAACGTCTCTGGGTACTAAAAAGGCAAATAAACTAGAGTGTTGATTTCAGAAATGTTCGGTTCAGCTATTTTTTCGATATTTATTCCTGATCTCTACAACGGAGTTGAGGCCTTCCTCTTCCACTGCGGGTTCTGCGTCGAATATCTTCAGAGGTTTGTGTTTTCATGTCGGACGACATGTCTCGTAGAGCTCATCATTCCATCGACTGCGGTACTCGCCGTTGCCAATGCGCAAAGAACCATAAATGTTCGGCAAAACTTTCCTCTCGAACACTCCTAAGACCGACTCATCAGATGAGACTTGTGCTTGTATTATTTTCTTCAGCAATGGATAGAAGAAATCCTTGTGTAAAACTTCACTTGATATCGTACAGCTCAGTGAGTCCCTTCCCGTTCTTGACGGAGCTTTTGGTGTTGCTCAGTGTCAACTTTCACAACCGTATTAGCTTTTCGGGGTGCCAAGTTCAGTCAGTTCAGCAGTTTCCTTTCGTTTAGTCGCTCCTTCAGAGTTCGACCTTAGATTTGAAGGCAGATATTATATCCGGGTGAAGTGTAGGGGTAAACTGAGCACAAATACTTGATGATTAGACATTTTAATAACCTTGCTGCATATTTTTCTATAAAATAAATTGATCAAATTTGATGCGGACTGGTCCATTTATACTGTGTTGGTGTTTCGCAAATTCTAGTCAGCGAGGCGAAAAGTTGGTATACATTTTATCGCCGGTCAATTCTTTTTATGTGTTCGTGTTGACGAAGGTATAACTCTTCTACGTCATTGCGAGATGCGATGCGCGACCCTGATTTATCTAGCTCCAATACCTTCAGTTCAATGAGTTTTGATGAAGTATAATTTAAGACCATGAGCAGGTGCTTATATACATACTTTCTTAAGGTACATTTCGCCTGTCATAGTGTCAGTGGGTCTGAAGACCACTACGCACTCATTGAGTCCTTTAAAGTAATTGATGGCTATTTCGAAGCCCTTTAATCGAAGGTATGAATCACATTTTCTATAAATTCAGGAAATGATCTGAAATTATTCGATGTTTTGGTTCAAGAACTGGTTTTAAGATATTTCCTTGCAGTTAAGAATAGCTAATATTTCCAGCCTCTGATTATCTGACTAAATTCGTTACAATACGCCAGATACCCAAAAGAATAATAATAACAAATAGGCCTGTTGATTAACCCGTTCCCATGACAGTTGGAAGGAACCTGAAATAATATCTGCTCGAATTTTTTTCCTGCTACAACAAAAACAATATCAACCAACGAGTTAGATATTGAAATATAGTATATAGCAAGATACTCTTCGACAAAAGTTTAGGGTCGTGTGGGATCTTATTATCTGAAATGAACATATAATTTATAGGTCTTCAGAAAATTGTATATATTTAAGCATTAAAAAAAGTAAAAAAAAACTATATATTATTAGAAAACAGAATTAGTGGTTCTCTACAATAACCTTTCCCAAATTCCTGAAAGTTTGCTCTAAAATGAGCACCCTAGTACATTATGTTTTCCTACACTCTATACTATACAGCACATACATATGTCGATGATATGAAGGCATGTGGATTATTTTTATCTCACTTGTACTGCTTATTCGCAAATCACTACAAATTTATGTAAGTGAGTCTGCAGAGCTTTTTCTATTGACACAATTACTCTTCTTGTCTATGACCTTTTGCAATTTTCGCGGCATGCATGCACACATCACTCACTCACTTATTTATGTATATAGGTATGTATATATGTGTACTTATAAGTAGATGTACTTCTTTATTTATACTTGGGTCCGTATGTCTATGGTTAATTTTATTGCCCACGTTATTCTTAGAATCTTCAGTTTCGTGATTTGGTTTGATTGTGTGAATCTCTCAGTTATATGCTTAAAATAGCACGTTAAATTAATGACAGTTATAGTGTTTACAATTTATGTATATTTTTTAAAATGCGTGTTTTGATATTCGTGGGAAGCGAGTTCTTAACAGCAGTCGAAATATGAAGAAATATAGGAGGCTTTTATAGAATTCCAGTAAAAAATTTCACATATTCGGAGAAGACAAATTTAGAAAAGATTTGGAAAGGTTAACCACGTGCTAAAGGATCAATGTGTTGAGCTTACCAGACAGGAGTGTAGAGAACGGCTGAATAGTCTAGCGGAAAGTAACAAAGTGCAACTCATCTGGGTGTTCAGTCACAAAAGAATAGTCGGGAATGAACTGAGCTCGTCCGCTCTGCAGCGTCCACTAACGTGGTAGGACTTGAACACTTCAACGAGGTGGGTCCTCTTATCCTAAAGGAGCTGTTCTGTAAGGACTCCTTCTTCATCTTCTCAAAGAGAGGTATTGGCAACCACTCCTAGGCATGAGCTATCTCAAGTTTATAACCTCAGCGGGTTTAAATATGTAATAAAGCTTCTACAATAGACCTAAATTAGCGGTGCAGGCCTTCACTATATATCTTGACCAGACTTAGCCATATCCGTCAGTCCGTATGTTCACCAATTAGTTTCTTAGTTTGTGAGATTTTGTTTACAAATCGTTAAACTTTATTACGGAAATTCAAGTTTCGTAAAGAATGTGTTTCGCGTGCTTCGCTCAACTTATGGTCAAAATAATCTGCCTACTAAGCATACTATTCGCAACACCAACATCCAACTTGAGACCCAGCATTCATTATTTGATAATATTGGAGCGAATAGACCAAGTCCAGCACGCTGTGAAGAAAATATAGCAGCTAAGAGTGTATACGAAGACCATGGCTAGTCATTTCGGCGTCGTTCGCAGCAGCTGAACGAGATTTAAAATTGAAAGCGTACAAAATACAGCTTGCACAAGAACTATGGGCTCTTGAAAAGCTCCAAGAAGATCCGACGTTTTTAGCTCAAATTTTGTTCAGCGATTAAGCCCATTTCAGGCTTACTGTGTATGTAAATAAACAAACTTGTCGCCTTTGGGACGAAGAGCAATTTGAAGAAATTCAAGAGCTACCATGTCATCCAGAAAAAACAATGGTTTGGTGTGGTTTATGTGCCGGTGGAATCATCGGTTCATATTTCTTCAAAAATGATGTCAGTGAGATGATAACCGTCAAGGGCGACCTTAACTACGCCATGATAACAGACTAATTGATGCCTGAATTTGAAGCTCGTGATCTCGGCGTCATTTGGTTTCAACAAGACAGCGTCTGCGAGCGGTAATATAGCTTCTGTGCAGTCGAAGATATCGTAGGTTTTTTTTTATTTTTTAGGGGATCTTAAGTTTCCGTAATTCCGTTAGATCTAAGTATAAATTATAATTTATTTATTTAGCTGGACTTTGATTTCTAGTTCATTTAATTTTTTAATAAAATACTTTTAATAATTAATCGGTTAGATTTATTTAAGTAAGAAAAATTCAAAAGATTCCACAAACAGAGTTGGAAATGTTACGTTTTTATCACAAGTAGCCATTATCGCTCATCCAGTCTCTATTTATATATAATATAAACTCTCTTTCTTGAAGTCGGTTTGAGCATAAAAAATAATGAGTTACTACTTCATCTCTTTCGGAAAACATACATACAAATGTATAGCCATGAATATTTCGGTGAAAGCTTCAGTTTTCAACAATCTCCACTCTTTTCTCTTTGCTCTTATTCTGTATCACTGTCACGTATATGTACATATTTTTATATACTTATATATATGGAATATTTGTTATTATGTATTTAGCTATTTGTATATACAAGTGTTTTAAAATAATTCAGTTTCTCCCACGCATGTTTTCGCTCTTCTATTTTGCCTTTATTCGCTACAACAAAATGGGAATTTTCATTCACTTCATTGTGCGGTTTATCCTGACACGCACACACTCACACATACATTCATATGACCAAGGGCGTACACTGGCGCTACCTATATGCTATCCATTGCAATATAAGAGTATATATACATATATATGTATATATACATATATTGACATCGGATTTCAGCACACCACCTCGCGGATGCAAGGAGAGTGGCGTAAAAGTGTATCCACAGATGGGTGGGTATCCATCCATCCATCTGTTTCGTCTAACTTTTGTGGATTGCTGTTAGTCAAGGGTTGAGTGCTGGTTAATGTCGAATTGGGGTTTGTCGTGCGTTCAAAGGTTTTGAATGGTTCACAGAAGAATTTAAATATTTATTTTTGAAAGTTTTTTCCAATAATTTTGACATAAATATTTATTATATAAAGTATATATATTTCTAAGATACGTCTGAAAATCATGAGATCATGAATAATCACAATCAGGAGTAAAAACATTTTTCGAAAACCCGAAATCGAACTGATCATAATTGACCGGGACTCTCGATTTAAACTACGCGTACAAACCGATTAAGTTTCTTTCAGTGTTTTTCCTATGTTGGTACAACATTTTGAGCGAAGTTTGGTCTCCATATGTCTGGTAGTGTCTGTTTGGCAGCTGCTTGTTTGCGACATGAAGAGCTAGTTTGGCGATTTTTATCATCAAGCGAACATTTACGGATATAACCAAGTCGCTTAAAATTGCGCGTTTCCAACAAGACGATGGATACGAAATCAAAGAAACTATTGCAGAAGTGGTTTGCGGAGTCCACTTTATCAAGAACACAAGTATTTGAGTAGGAAAAAGCATTAAGTGAAGGTCGAAAGCTTTCATTATGCGAGTCTGTCATCACAACCTCTTTTAATGGCGATAATTTCGAAAAAGTTCGAAATACAATGCTTGAAAATTGTCACGTTGGCATCGAAGAAGTAGCAGAGGATCTCTCCACCTTTTGGTTAAAGGTTTGGGTATGAAAGTCACACTAAAAGACCTGAATTTTTTGCGAAAACGATGTCGAGCAGAAGTCGCAAAAGAGATGCTTGACAAGCTGAGGACCTTATATTACTGCTGAAAAGATGTGAGTTTATGCTGATAAGATGTGGGTTCATGAATATGACGTCTAAACTATCCAACAATCTAGCGTACTGCGTTCAAAAAAATAGCCGAAACCGAAATAAAAAATTGCTGAAGACACTGAAGGCCATCTCAGTCGAGGCTTATAATAAGTGTATTGAAAATTTGTTTGTATTTTGAAGGCGATAAGAAAAGTGTGTTTGAAAATACTCGAAAACGTAATCCATAATTTCAATATGCTTTGGGCATCAGTCACTTGATCATCTCGGGGGGTTCTATAAGAGTATGCTCCGGTCTTGAAACCTTTTGCTACATAGTTGCCGCATCCGATTGTTCCCTTATACCATGTTGCTCATGAGTGCTCTCAGAGAGCAGAGATGGAAGTCGAGCCAAAAATCGTTCGGCTGTTTGTTGTGATTGCAGCTTCTCGACGTCGAACCTTCCTTGTGTTTGTTGACCCTCGTTTTTGTCGCACAGAGGCGGGTGCGTATCTTCGCAACAACAAGACATTCGTCTGACTCTAAGCTACTAGAGATAACCATATTTCGGGTGTCGGCGAAGTCGATCAACTCATTTGGGAATATTTCATCCTGTAGGCTGAATTTACCAACCGTTATGCCAAAGATACCCACTCTGGCGTTAAAGCCGTCAAGCACGATTTTGACTTCGTGGCGGGGGCAGCTCTCATAGATGCGCTCCAAGCGCTCATAGAAGACATTTTTGGTCACATCATACTTCTCTTTTGTCGGAAAGTGCTTTGATGCGAAATGTGGCTAGACGTTTATCCACCGGGATTAACGCCAAGACTCGGCGACGGAGTCTCTCCTCCACCGCGAATCCCACACCGAATTTGCGCTCTTTTATATGATTACTGTAGTAAATGCCAAAAGGGCCTACTCGCCTCAGTCTTTTTCCTGTCCATCCCACTTCTCGGACGGCAATGATATGTGCCTTTACTCTTTCGTAGACATCAACCAGCTAGGCAGCGGCACCTTCCCAATTTAGCAGCCCAACATTCTAGGTGCATGCCCTAAAATCGTATTGCTTAATACGTTGGCAGTAGGCGTCAACAAAAGGGGGTCTCTCTTTCGAGGCTGTTGTGTGCTGCTTGAGCCATACATACGTAAAATAATCGTTCCTCGCCACTTCCAATCAAATGGTGTTCAGAGAACTTTCCGCACTTGCGTCAACTTCTACACATGACTCTCTCCTCCAGCACATCTGTTCTTTGGCACATTATTTTTCTCGCACTTTACTTTACTATTTTGAATTAAAAAACACAGTTAGTTAAAATATCATATGCACGTTTATTCATCTCAAATTTCAAATATTAATTTATTTGTAGACTTTTAACAGTTTATCTTAGTGTCTGGTCTAAAAATTAGGTATTTTTGTTTTGCCATTTCCAAAACTGTCTGCCTAACCGTATGTAACTACTTCACTTCTCACATAATTCCCAACTAACTGTACGCTTACACTAATTACACGCTAACAGCAAATTTTGATTTTTGGGTTGCCACCTAGGATATGAGTTATATGTTTAAAAAAAGTGTTCAATTTTTGTTCCAATTGGTTATATGCTCTAAGCTAGGGACCGTTATGAAAAGAAACATATTATAAATTTTTCTATGATTTTTGCATGTTTGCTGTTAAATTATTCGGACCTTGAACTTATTTTTACCGTTATTTTCCTTCATACCTATTTTCATATTGAATAAATATTATTGTTGTTTAAAATAAGGCCGATTTTTTTCATACCATATTGAATCTGCATCAGTGTTCTTAGTTTGTTTCGATTCAATTTCAGACTTTTCGTTCTAGATTGGCCAATATTTGCAGATTTGCATTTTTCTAAGGGGTTATATACAGTTAGCATTTTTAAAAAATGGTTTTTTCAACTTTATTTTCTAAAGCACATATATTTGAGAATATAAACAGAAAATTTCATATCGTTCAGGCGAACATTTTCGAAGTTACACGCAAATTTGAAAAGGCGTTTCAGAGTGCTTGAAAGCCCAAAATCGATTTTCTCAAAATGGTGTTTTCAAAGTCAGTGACCAATATTACTCGAAAACGGCTTAACCGATTGGTCTTAAATTTTAACATGAGATTTTTGAGTGATCTTTTAGTAATTATTCGAGTATTTTTTCTCACCCTTTAAATACTTTTTTATAAACAATTTAAGGAAGAAATTTTGATCCAAAATCGATTGTTTTTCTGAGAAACCGCCATTTTGTCGAAAAATTTTATTTTGCTTGGTTCTTCGACAAAATCTAGTAAATTTAACATTACTTTAACGAAATCTGTTTAGTTTTTTTAATTTCAGAGAATCCAGTGGTCACCGCTAAACGTCTTTTTTGAGAGAAGCTCCCTGAGATCAGCTGTAGGTCCTTTCCAAATAAATATTTTTACTAAACTAAGTCTTAAAATACAGGCCTACAATACAATAGGCCTTCTAACTGTATGTAACCCCTAAGGTAACATATCGAGACTCTTGCAAAGAAAGTAAAAATTCTTAAGACATTATTGTTAATAAATTTGAAATATGGAAATTTGAAAAATCAAAATCATTATTAGCGGTCCCGGTTTCAAGCTTCCCATATAATTTGTGTGGGCTTTCTAAGTTTTCGACTTTGTGTTTCGTAAAACATTCATTCATTCGTTTGGACTTCCTAATTCGTAGCTAACTTAAACTAAACGTTAGTAAGAATTTGTATTGTAGGTATGTACGTAAGTAATTTTCTTATTTCGTTATAGCTAAGGGTAACATTAAGTACTAAACCCAACTTTTCATTGACTATGTTAGTTTTTGTTTGAACTTGTATAAGCTTCACAAACACATCCATCGAAGTGGCAATGAAATCGTGCTTTTTATGATATTACATTTTTTTTATTACTTTTTTTAATTTTTTTTTTTTTAATTTTAAAGGGCTCGTTCTGACAGTTTAGGTTGGTGTTGTTGCTCTAATTTGCTTTGGATAGCAGTTAATTTGGCGTTCATCTACACAATTGTTTTAATTTTTATTCTTTTGAGGACACATTTGGTTAATTTTTGGCGACTTTTCTTTGATTCAATTTACTTTTACATAATTTTGATTGGACTCTCTCGCATTGGGTTGCTTTACGCAGTTTGTTGTGCATTTTGTTGTGCCATGGCTTTTGGTTACGTGGTAGATTTCGAATTTTCAGGTGTCTTACTTTACTTGTACACTACACACTAACTAGGGTTCCTCCTATTTGGCGTGAAGTGTCAGCAGGTGCTATCATTCCAGAATGTAGAACAGCCAATAGCCCAGATTGAAGGCTAAAAAGCTGACTGGGAACACCATGCGTGAATATTTGTCGATAATGTTAACATCTTTGATTTTCGGTATAGTTGCTTTGAGGGCCGAAGCGCCTCGTTTCAGCGCATGCAGCATGCGTGGTTTGCCTGCAAAGTATACAAAGTTATCGGTATTAAAAAAATATTAAAAAAAATTATTGATATGTAAAGTCAGGCAAATAATATATTCTAATTGTTTCTGTGAAATCATTCAAAATTCTGGCTATTGATTGCCTTGTTTAATTATATTACATACCTCCTAAAAATTCTTTAACAAATACTTTTTTCATTTATTAATTATTCTAAGGCAAACAGGAAAAAATGCTCTTCACAGCTTCATTTCTGATAGTATAAAAGGGTATAAATACATCCTTATCTAGATTTTTTAGATTTATCGTAGCTATAACATACAAAGGATATGTGCAAAACTTCAATCGGTATCTCAAAAAATGAAGGAACAATTCACATACAGACAGACCGAAAGACTTGGCTAAATCAACTCAGCTAGTCACGCTGTTAGATTAGGTTAGGTTAATCTGGTAGGCCAATAAGCTACATATAGACCATGCCAATTAGGGACAAGTGCACAATAGATGCTCAATTGTTTCCTGGTGCTATAGACATTTCCTGCAGTCTTCATTCAGACCCGTCCGTTTCCGTCAGCCCCATCTTGCGGGCGTGTATCGCCACCAGACAGTGACCAGTTCCATCATGTTCCTACATTCTCTTCTAAGAATTATGTGTACTTTCGATCTACCGTTTTGCACATGGCTTTTGCAGTTTTGCACCCAGGTAGTTCGTTCCATTCGGTCTTGATATTCTTTATCTTGCTTCTTTCAAGATCGTCGTATAGACAATGCATGGGTTTCCCAATGTTAATCACGTTTTCAGACGTTTGCCGTATACCATTCTTGGCAATCTCGTCCACTATTTCATTGCCCTCGATGCGTTTGTAGCCTGGTAATCAGTAGAAGTGAAGTTGCCTGCTTCTGGCAACACCTCCCACTGCCGCCCTGCTTCCCAAGACTTCTCTGGCCGACATGCTATACGAGATTACTGCCTTGATTGCTGTCGTGCAGGTGCATTAGAGGCCAGCTTCGCGGCTTTCGCAATTTCAAAGGCCTCAGCTTTAAATATACTGCAGTGTTCCGGCAGCTTAAAAGGTTGCCCGCACCGCATCGTCCATTTTCGAGCCATTCATATAAATGTTTAGAGTGTTTCGCATACATACTTTTGCACCAGCCATCGTTTTCTGTTTTTACTTTGTACTTTATTTCCCAGTTCAATAGTGGGATCATGTAGTCAGTGTTTGCCCAGCCGCCATTACCCACCGAGCTATGATCGAAGGTTCTATATGTAAATTCCCCTGGAGCCAGTAGTCGTCCCGCCAATTTTGCTGCGCAATTTTCATTAAAGAGGTTTACAGGTGACAGGTTTAGTCTGGTACAAGAGTCGCCGTTGGGGCTGTTCTTAAAGCTCCTGTTATGCACAGCACAGCGATAACTTATATATACATATATATTTTATAGGATCTCTGGCGCTTCTTTCTGGGTGTTCCCTACTGTTACTTCATAGCAATTATCTGCTATACGGTGATTCCTCTTATGTATTTTTATGGAATTCGTTAGTTAAAATGCGGTCTTCCAACTTATTCGATCTATCGAAAAAATACGTTTTCTTGACGTCTTGCGGATCTAGAGAACATGATTGAATCATCTGGGCCAAGGCAATAACGGTAGTGGGAGCCAGAATGTTGCCATGCATTCTTCTTCTTCAAATGTATCCGTTTTATTGGAATTCAATGGAAACACACCACTAATCAGTGATAATAGATGCTTGTGACCATTTTGCTCCTTTTCTCACTCATTATTGAATAATATTCGACCGTTTAGACCACGTCCAGCACGTAGTGAAGAAAATATTACAGCCATAGCTGAGAGAGTACACTAAGGTCGTGGAGATTCGATTCTGCGCCGTTCGTAGCAAACTTTGACTGAGGTATGGAACAACTTGGCGCATTTTACGACGAGATCTTAAATTGAAGGCGTAAAAACTGAAGCCGTTTGACCTTCCTATCGCTTCGCTCTATGCAAGTTTTCGTGTCATTTCTGGCTCAAAGGGTATGTAAACAAGCAAAACTGCCACATTTGGCACAAAGAGCAACCTGAAGAGATGCAAGAGCTATCATTTCAGTCAGAAAAAACAACTGTTTGGTGTGGTTTGTGGGCTGGTGGAATTAACGTTCCATATTTCTTCTAAAAGTTTGACAGTGAGAATGTGGCCGACAATGGCGACCGTTATCCACGTAAGCGACTTGCTCGTGATCTCGGCGATATTAGATTTCAACAAAACGACGCCACTTTCTACATATCGCATCAATCAATGGAATTATTGAGAGATCACTTCGGTGAGCAGATGATTTCACGTTTTTAGCCGGTCGATTGCCCACCAATCGTGTGATATCATAACGTTAGAATTTTTTCTGTAGAGGATAGCCTTCGAATCTAGCCTTGGAGAGTGTCATTCGCTATTTACCGGTCGAAATGCTCGAGTCATCAAAAATTGGACTCAACGGATGGACCATCTGATTTGTAGCCCGGGTTAACATTTGAAAGAGATAATCTTCAAAAAATAAATGCCAAAGAATGTTCTTTTGAATGATAATAAACATTTGCCCATTAAATGTGAAGTTTCTGTGTTTTTCTTTTAAAAAGTAGGAAAATGGATCACTCTTCAGTTGTGAAGTTAACGTTTTTTATTATTTCCTTTTAGGATAGGAGAGCGTCCTCTTTTGCATTATTATACGAGTATTGTTTGGTGGACTATATGAAAAGTGCGTCTTCTGAATTTTTATTTGAGATAAAAGTGTCTCCGAGAGAGCTTTAGATTATACTTATGACAACTTTCTTCGGCTTCTAAAGCCACTACCACTTTTTCAGTTTTAGACATTGTGCCCGTTTATTAAGCAGACCGGCAGAAAGGAAAGAAAGTAGGTTTTTAGGAAAGTAGAGTTGTGCACACATTGTAATGGAGATGAGCCTGTCATCTTCCCCATCACCCACCTTTTTGGCCTCTATAACGCAAATGTGTACGATTTGTGCCATAATTGCGCGTAATTCTAAAGCTCGGTGGAAACTTTGCCAGGTCCACAGTTTCGGTGCCTATGGAGCCGAGCGTGCTATTGTAGTTGCCTTTACGCAATGAGGGTATAGGACTCATGCGCACATCCTGCAATTCGATGATGTCATCGGCTGTTGAACACGTTTCGGATTTATCGCCCTTGCCTGTAAGTGAGACGACTGCATCAATTCGCCGTTGAAATGAAGATTGTATTTCACTTTCATTTACCTGTTTTTCTGCCTTCACCATCTTTGGACTTTTTCACTTTTTTCTTGGCGCGCTTGCCCCAATACGTGTAATTGACAGCTGCGTACTCAAGCAGCGCAGCGAAAACGAACACGAAGCACATCACCAAATAAATGTCAATGGCTTTGACATAAGATATCCTTGGCAAGGAACTGCGCACACCGGTGCTTATTGTAGTCATAGTGAGCACGGTGGTTATCCCTGCGCGAAAGTGAGAGTTTAGACTCGAGATTCTTTTTATTGCTTTCAAGTCAAGCGCTTACCTAATGCGACGCGCGCACTCGTCGCCTCATGGTTGATCCAGAAGGACACCCACGAGAGCATCACAATCAATATGCTTGGCAGATATGTTTGAAATACAAAATAACCAATATTCCGTTGCAATTTGAAAGAGAGCGACAACCGCTGATATATACCAGTGGCTAAACGCTCTTTACGATCATTCGTACCGTAACCGATTATGGTGAACTGTGGCAACTCGGCATCCATGACACCGCGCACCGGTGTGGGCTTCCAGTACATCACCACATCGCTGACAGTGTAGCCATCTGTAAATAGCCGTAACAAAGCAAACAACGCAAGACAAACACAAGCCACAACGAAAGCAACAAACAAAATTTTCTCACTAAAAATCTACGAAAATTCGAAGCACTCTGCGTCGTTTACTTACAACTCTCAATTTCCACTGTACAATTTTGCGAATCCAACGGATAATAGTGCAAATCCATCATGCAGGCGAGTGTTGTTGTGAAGCGCATGCCATAGGTGACAGCGCCATCGCCACCCAAGCGCACCAGTTTGTTGCGCTCGGTGACGTCATGTAAGAAACTGTCAAATGTCAAGTTAAATGAACCGTTATTTATGAATTAATATGAAATTGGCTAAGCTCTAAACACTCACCTATTTTTGTCGTTCGCAAAAAATGTGTCGGGTACCCAAATTTTCTCTGCGAAGTCGCCAGAGAGCGTCAGCACATCATTGACGCCATCGTCGTCTGCATCGTCGTCATAGTATGGTCCGTATGCGTTGAAGGCTAGCCGCTCATCTCGCCAGTACTGGTTTAAATACATGGTGATGGTGTAGTCCTTTGAGTGAAGATAGAAAATTATTTCTAAAATTTCGAATGCTATTTGTTGTTTTTATAAATATATAATTAGAGTAATCGGTATAAAACTATATTTAGAATTCGTAGATGTTTATTTTTTCTTTTAATAAAAAAACAGTTCTTGGCCAGTATCCACTGAGTGAATTTAAACGAACCCGCTGTTTGTACTTAGTACTGCCATAGGTTATGTTACAAGTTCAGGCCTATATAAAAATACAATTAGGTATAATAAATTATTTCATAAATTTGATTTAATAATCTTCTTCTTAATTGGCGTGTACACTGCCTACGCGTTTATAGCCTAGTTTACAACAGCGCGCTAGTCATTCTTCTTCTTGGCTGTTTGGCGTTAATTGGAGATTCCAAGCGCAGCCAGGTCCTTCTCCACCTGGTCTTTCTAACGGAGTGGAGGTCTTTCTCTTCATCTGCTTCCTCCGGCGGGTACTGCGTCGAATGCCCTCAGAGATGGAGTGTTTTCATCCACGACATAATTTAACCAGCGTAGCCGCTGTTTCTTAATTCGCTGAACTAAATTCCCCTGCAGCCAGTAGTCGTCCCGCCGATCTTGCTGCGCAATTTTCATTGAAGAGGTTTACAGATGACAGGTTTAGTACCAGTTCAAGAGTCGCCGTTGGAGTTGTTCTTAAAGCTCCTGTTATGCACAGTGTAGTGGCAACTTATATATACATATATATTTTATACGATCTCTGGCGCTTCTTTCTGGGTGTTCTCAACTGTTACTTCATAGCAATTATCTGCTATACGGTGATTCCTCTTATGTATTTTTATAGAACTCGTTAGTTAAAATGCGGTATTCCAACCTATTCAATATATGTCAATGTCATTGCCTGAAGGTCCATAAATCATCCACAAAACTTTTCTCTCGTACACTCTTAAGACCGACCCACCAGATGATGTCATCGTCCACGTCTCTGCACCATATAGCTGGACGGGGATGATGAGTGACTTGTAGAGTTTGCTCTTTGTTCGTCGAGAGAGGACTGTATTTCCCAATCGCCTACTCAGTCCGCAGTAACAACGTTTGGCAAGAGTTATTCTGCGTTGGATTTTTCAATGCAATCAAAATTTGACTTTCAAACTGCCATTTTTTCGCAGCTATAGAAGGATTGTTGCATTTAAGCCACTGCTGGGTGGTTTTTGTATTGTGTGCTGTGGCCGAATCATGCTGGACAATCCAAAGCTCTTCCTTGAAGAGAGTATTGTTGAGAAACTTTACAACGCCTCCAAAAAAACCATCCTATACACTTTTGTCACAGTTTTTTCATCTGTGAAAATGTTACTTTTCATGACCGATTTCATGACCGGATTCTACTGAAGAAGCTGTTTGCAACTCTTGCGGCTCATTTCCATTAAGTGTGTGGCAGAAGATGACCCGAAGACCGATAACATGCTTTCACGTGGCTATCAACTCGAATGGTCGATACATCTATTTCCCCTGACATAACTCTCTGTTTTTTAAAGGGATTACTGCAAATACGTTCACGAACAGTTTTTGTGGTTGAATTGGTTCGAATCACGATCAGGATGACCACTTCTTTTTTTGTCGTCAACTGCAGTCGTTAGCTCATAAATTTCTCTTTAATTTTTTACACATTTTTGTAAACAAACTTATTTTCTTTCACTCCTCATAAGACCGCGACTATTGTCAAAGTACAGAGCCCCAGCAGAGTCCTCAAGACTCTAGCCGGCGGCACAAGGTGAAAATCCAAAAAAATGTTTTTGGCAACATACTTGTACAAGGCAATCGGTCGGCCGGTTCTTAACTGCGCCGTACCAATATGGTCACCTGGATGCAACGAAACGCATGCGGAAGCCTCAGACATATCAGAACACTGCACTCCGGACAATAACGGAACTCTTGATGTCTTCATCGAACATTTACACAGTGAATGAGTGAGTAACTTCAGACATGCACGGTCAGTGACCGCCATTCACAGTGGAACCATTAACATCTTTACCGACTCCGTCTCAGTAAATGGCGTACTTGGAATCAAACCACCACCCAGGCGACAAGTTTGAGAATCGAGAGCGACCCTTGCACAGCTTCATTCTGGATAATGTAGCAGGTTAAACTTCTACTTATCCAGAATCGGCCCCGACGTACCAAATTTATGTCCAGCATCTTTGCATGCTCAACGAATGGTCCGACCCCACCGCAACAGTACGTTTCCTGGGAAACTAGGTAACCCTTACAACAACAACAACAGCGTTCAAATAGTTTCGATTAAGATCACATATCTTCTAAATACTAAAAGCACATAGTCTGTTATTAAGCCTAGTAATCACTGTGTGACAGGTCCGGTCTATAAGGTGGATGCATACAAACCTCTCAATCAAGCTTCTGGATCTTTTGGCGGGTCACTACCAACGTGTGTAGTTTAGAGTTGTTTGAGGGAACACAGTTCCCTTCCCATTGGCCAAAGCTAATCATTTCTGGGCGATTACTTTCCTTAAAGGGGTCTAGTTGTTGACAGTACTGGACTTATATAAGAGTTTGGCTTTGGCCTTAGAGGACAAGGTCTTTTCAAATCCCACCTAGCACACCTCCAAAGCTAGATCGTGTCAAATCTAGAAATTTTCATAGCTACTCTGTGCCAACTCAGGCATTTAGAGACTTAATTTTTCCAAAAGCTGATACTAAATTCATTCTACTACTTGAGGTAATTACTTTTAGAAAGCAATCAACATAAAGGCTTTTTTCACGCATGTCAGTAGAAGACATTTCGAACCAAAATTCTTCGATATACGTCTTCAGTTTCGTTTTATTTCAAAGAATATGAATGGTTTACGCAAAAGCTGTTCTAAAGGGTCATTTTGTGGTCACAAAAACTTCGAGACTCTATTGATTAGACATTTCATAGTCAGAATTATATTTAAACAAGATTTGAAAGGATCATGCGAACCCAAACCGGTACATTAAGCTTTTTAGACATTGGAATTTCCAACACTTTAAGGTGAATGGAGGATTAATTTAGGGAAGACCTTTGTCATTAGTTTCTTGTCTTGTCATTAGGTGTTACTTATAAGTTTTCTAATGGTCCGCATGATAACTTCAGTTGCAGTAGATAATCACGTGGCCAACTTTTGAAGTAGTCTGAAGTGTGAATATATACCTGTTCGATTAAATGCTCTTAAATGAGCCGAGTTAATCGGCCTTTTTCCGATAAAAACTCAAGACCCTTCTGATTACTTAGCCTGCCATGAGCAGTATATTTGCTATATTTGTTCATTAGAGATCTTACCATGTTTACTTCTGATATGGCATCAAAGCTGGCTATTGTGAGATCCATACCCACGTGCAATGGCTCACCTGAAATTGGTTCAAATTCAATATTTATTCTTTATACTGTTTTAAAGAAGCTCACCGCCGAAATTCGGACGCAGTCGTATGTCGTAACCTTGGAGGATTTTCGAAATAGTTTGTGTGACATTCTCCAAACGACCGGCGGCCATTTCTTTTCGCTTACATCTGCAATGGAGATTTATAATTTTTAGAATAAATTAATGAGGATTAAAAAGCAAAGAGATTCTCGCAAATGTTCGTATGGCAGTTTCAGTGGTGATAGGAAAACAAGGCGTTAGAGAACTTAACGAGCGATGAAAATGTGCATTTTTGAAATAAACTTTTTGCACTTTGCGTCAGCAAAGCTGATAAGAGAGTCTTAAGCGCATTATACCATATAGGTGAGGGCTGCCTTGCACCAAATGTAAAGTGTATACATATGTATGTGTATGTGTGTATGCATGTGACTACGGAATTCAACGATATCGTAGCGTTTAGCCACGAAACTTGTGTGTGTGTGAAACGGAAGGGACAGTGGGTCGCGAAAAACTGTGCAAATTCCTCAGCTTATATCGAGTGTGTGTGTGTGGCTGTGTGTATAAATGGGTGAAGTCGCACTTACCTCGCGCTGGGAATATGCGTCAATGTGAGTATGACCAAAAGTAGCAACGTGCAATTGTCCGTCCACCGATGGCTTATCGCGGCACTACCACTCCCGCTGTCGCTGCTGCTGCTACTTCTCTCAAGCGCTTTTCGTTTGCCTCGACTGCTACTTCCTTTTGTTTTGCACAACATTATCGTGTTTTTGTTGTTGTGCTGCGCTGTGATATGGCTGAGTTGGCGGTCATACGTGATAATATCTCGTGCCTGGCCGTTATGAACGATATTGTTGCAGTTGTTGTATGTGTATGTATATATCTATAGAACTCGTTAGCTTATTGTACATATGTCATGGGAGGAGCGCGTTGAAGTGTACTTGTTGTTGTTGCATTTTGCGCTCGTCGTCACAATGTGTTTGGTGCTGTTGCTGCTGGTGATATTCTAGTAAATTATTTCGTGCGAAGCTGCTTCGTTGCCGACCCTGTGGAATGTGTGGCAGTTGGAAAAGTTTCTTTATAAGTAAATTTCAGATAATTGGGTTTTATCGCATAAACATTTTCTACGCGTCGCAATTTGATAGGATTAATTCTAATTACACTACTCAACAAATCCGAAGGAAAAACTTGCGACTGATATGCCAGGAGCTCCGTGGAGTGTTTAATGTATCCTGATTACGAATTTGAGTTCAAAAATTTCCATCTACTGCAGCTATATTTTTCATTGTAGTAAATGGTGGGTGTTTGACCTTTACACCCTGTGACCACAACAAATAAAAACTCTACGTGGTGGGAAATTTGTACTATCATATTCGTTTTTAGTAATCCAAACTTAGCAAGTAGCAGTCTATAACATCACAGGACTTGAGCATCGACCTGATTTTGACATTTCTGTATACAACAAAAAAGGCTGAACCTCAAGTTGGAGCCGGAGTTGGGTTGACTGAAGCTCGTACCGCTTAGTTTGAACTTGAACCATGTTGGCTCCTCTCTGAAGCCAAAAAAAAAAATTTAAGTCCTGATCGTTGCCTAACGTTCACTGTTTCCATTCCATTTTGACCGGGTGTCAGTTGCCAGTGATTTCGCTATGACGGGTGCCCAAACTAGTCTTACGTAGAAGTAACCCAATGTCATGTTAGGCATTTCTAAATCAGTCCCCAGCGCCACGATCAGTCAGTTCGAGGCTAGTATTGTCGCTTAAACTTCAGAGTAGGTAGTAGTAAATTATAGTCAAGAAGCTTGTAACTGATATTGATGAACTCCGCTCACCATCCTTTTCCCAAGCCTTGATACATTCGGAACGAATCATATTGACCCTCATCTCCAGTGATTTTTTTTACTACAAATAAGATATCTCGTGAGTTTAATTGGCGCCTCTAATCTGAACGAAATCGAATGTACATATGCGCCCATTCTACTATCTTCTCTTCTTCTTTATTGGCGCGGACACCGCTTACGCGAGTTTAAAAAACAGGGTTTATCGGGAAAGTAATAGGAAAATGTAGCATTCGTTAGAGCAGAGGTACGCGATTAAGTTCTGTGTGAAACTTGGTAAATCTGCGACGGAGACGTTTGATATGATCAAGCAGGCTTACCCAGATGTTGCTTTAGCAAGAAGTGGTGCATTTCGGTGGCACCACGCCTCTTTGGAGGGCCGGAAAAAGGTCGCTCATGAATGAGCAAATCCAAAGTGAAAACGATGCTCATCGTCTTTTTTGACATCAAAGCCATCGTCCACCATGAATTTGTTTTTCCTGGACAAACCGTCAACGCCAAGTCTTACGTGGAAGTCCTCAAGAGACTCAAACAAAGGATTACTCGAGCCCAACAAGACAACGCAGCCGATTGGAGGTTGCACCCCGACAACGACCCGGCTCATATCGCCTTTCTTGTGAATAGCTATCAAACCACGGCCGACATCCCACCGCTTCCGCTGCCGCCCTATAGTCCAGATGGGACCCCCCGGAATTTTTTGTTTCCTTGCCTGAAAAGGCCGATGAAAGGTTTGTTTGAAACGACAGAGGTATCCAAATTCACCTCGGCTCTCAAGTCTATTCCGGAGAATGCCTTCCGTGGCGCCGTCAATGCTTGGAAATCCCGCTGGCAGCGCTGTATCGACGCAAAAGGATCCTAGTTTGAAGGTTTTTAAAGAATTGTAACGATTGTTTCAATAAACCTTTTTAAATCGACTCAGTCCTATTACTTTCCGGACAAACACTGTATTTATGCAGATCGGACCACTATAACATATGTTTTCAACTGTGTAAACAAATACGCTTTAAGAGAATAAAAAAAAGTGATGATGAAGTGAACCAAATTGCTTTCACCACATCGATCATGTATTTGAAGTATTTGTCGTAATATTGAAGGCATCAAAATTTAATGGAACGCTCATAACATCTTTCAAGTTTACCAAAATGTTCAACGGAATTGTTGGGGAAGAGTAAAATTATTTTAGATTAGAAACTAGTGATGGCCGGTACCCATCGATATTTTTTTTTAATTTGATGGGTTGATTCCGATGCATCGATGTTTTTATTCCTTGCTTTTATTTCAGCAAAAAGTTTGGAGTGGCAACATATAGAACTTGTTGGAACGACTGAAACGGCTAGCTTAAAAACTACCAAAAATATTTGTGAATGGAGGAATTTGCTCCCGCTATTCAAGATCGCAAAACAAATAATGAAAAACAATGAAAATTAAAGAAAATTCGAAATTAAAATGTATTTGATTTAATGTTTTGCAATGTGATGTATAATAGTATTACAAGTTGGAGGCGGAGTTGGGTTGCCTGAAGCTCGTACAGCTTAGTTTGAACTTGAACCATGTTGGCTCCTCTCTGAAGCCAAAAAAAAATTAAAGTCCTGATCGTTGCCTAACGTTCACTGTTTCCATTCCATTCTGACCGGGTGCCAGTTGCCAGTGATTTCGCTATGACGGGTGCCCAAACTAGTCTTACGTAGAAGTAACCCAATGTTATGTTAGGCATTTCTAAAATAGGGAGTCATTTTCCTGAAATACAATTCGCTTCGGAGCACTATACCCAATTCGTTGGCTTGAAATAATAGTAGTTAAGAAGCTTGTAACTGGTATTGATGAACTCCGTTCACCATCCTAGTTCACTTTATTAAGAATTGAAAGTTCAAAAGCCAGTTGTTTTAGTACGGATACACCATAAAATCATAAAAAAAGATTTGAAGAGCTTCTCCATATATTGAGTCTTTTCGTATTTTCTAAATAGATGTCGTTGTAGTCGTATGACTCTAGTGCTACCAATCACATTGTGACGTACTACATATATACCAGTGTTGGTAGCGTTAGAAAGGTGAGATTTTAAGCTCCATTTAACCAAAAAAATTGGGAAAGTTGAAAAAAAGTTACAGCTGCTCAAAAATTAGTGAAAATGATGAAGAAATTCGCCAAATTTTGAAATTTCTGTACGGAGTCGGTTACGGAGACGATGCTGTATCAGTTCGTGTAGCATAACATTGATTCGCTCGCTTCCTTTCTGGAAATTTCGAAATTTCGATTTACGCTGATGAAAGTTTTACACTGATGGAACAATGTCTCTTGCAGAAAAATGGCAAAAAGTGAATTGCCGGCCAATATACCAAGTACCCTTTGTGAAAAATGTAGTGGTCTTAAGGGGTCAGTAGGGTAAACTGGGCTGTTTTTTTGACATTTTTTTATATAAATTTTTATTCTGCAACAGAAATTTTTTCACATATCATGAGGTAAATATGTATATCGTGGAGTGTATAAACAAATTTTTTTTTGGAATTTTTTAATGACATCTGTCTGAGAAATGGAAGGGTGAATGAGATGCTTTTTTTTAACTGGCGGGCACGATTCCTCATGTTTGGATCATCTGACACCCAATTTATTCTTAAATAGTACTTGAATGGTTATCGCCCCTGCTAGAATCATGAAAAAATATTAATAAATAAAAAAGTAATTAACTCTTTTTTTTTTTTTTTTAATTTTTTCCCATGTTTTTTTACATAAAGTTTGTCATAACATTGCCAATAAATTATAAAAAATTGTGAATCTAGTTGGGACGATAGCTAGGCGTTTTGCGAACATTTAAAATAAAAAGTTAGGCAAATCGGTTGCTGAGTGCGACCGGAATCATGTCCGTCAGTTTAAAAAAGTGTTTTTTGAGAAAAACGCGTTTAAAGTTTGAGGTGTGCACTTCGAGCGCTCCGAACGTCGAGAGGTGTTACTATTTTTGGGCCTTTTTCGAAACCAATGGTAAAGTGGGTTTCTACATTAATTCTAAGGGTATAAGGGAACAGAAAATGAAAAAAAAAAAAATTTTTTAAGACCCCTTAAGGCCGCAAGCGCAAGTAGTCTGTCAGATGAGTATTTTTTCGCAAAATTTTTCTGTTTCAATTATTGACACTGACTGGTTGACAGTACCATCCTTTGTTTTCGTAAAAAATTGGCGCTTGGTAATATTCTTAAGTCCATTTTACGCATGTTTCATCGTACACACACACTCAATATAATCTTTTAGCAAACGTTCGTACAACTTTTGTTATTTTATAAGTTTTTAAATTGTTTCTCTGCTTCACTCTTTGAATCAGAGTAGCACGATTTTCGCCAAATCGCGCACAGACATTGATTTGTCTTGGTTTATTAAGGCCAACACCTTTGCTTCAAGATATAACTCACTACGGCCTTTTTTTTCCACAGTTTTTTGATAAATTTTTAAGAAAACAGATTTCATTGAACTTTATTATAATATTTGTCCTGCCATTTACACTGAATTTAAATAGTTTTATTAGCTTTTTGTATGAAAGGCTTTTTGTGATCAAACTGCTACTTCATGAGAAATATTGAATTGAAAGTGTGCAATTTCTGTTCGGTACAGTCCCTACATATATACCTACCCGCTGAAGTTCAACCTTTTATATGGTAGAAAGATTTATGGACTTGCGTCTTTTGTGTCCATTAATACAATTGTAAATAAACACCTAAGACTGCTTCAGAAATGCATACTGCATATGCGTTAAGTACAGTTGTTGACATTATTTCCCTTCTACGTCCATTAGAAGTAGCCACAAAGGATGCTGTCTGGGAATACATACACAACAAGCAGTAAAATTATTCTTTTAATTAACTTTTTCAACTGAAAATTCAAGCAATGCACTTTGAGAATGCTTTAGCCACAGATATGCAAAAAGAATTCCGAAAAGAAATTAACAAAAAGATGAATACTGTAAAAGGTGTGTTTCTGATGGACATAGCTGCCTTTTTAGATACAAATAGAAAACATGCATTTTTCTGATGACTAGTATGTATCAATGCTGTTAGGAAAATCAGGGAAATTATGAGAATTAATGCTATAGCAAAAGTCGAAAGTATGAACATGGACTAAGCAGATAGTTCTGATAAAACTGAAAACTCGTTTAATATTTCGACTGATCATCCTAAGTCCAAAAAAATTGGAGTTAAACAAACTCAATTTGTGGAATATGTCAGATGGCTAGCGTAAAATCCTTCGAAAATTGTAACGATTGGGAAACTTCAGAATTTCCTAAATTATATAATCTGTTACAATAGTTTCATTTGAACTTTTGTTTTCGAAAGCTGGCCAGACAGTGAGCAAACGGGGAAATAGAATAAAAAATTTAATAGGGTATAATGAATAAAATTCAGTTTTGCTAAGCCAAGGAAAGCAATATTGGAATATGTAAAACTTAACTAATATTCACATATGTAGAATAAGTTTTTTTTTATTAAATATTATTAAATAACTGAATAGGTTAATTTTTATTATTTTTAATGCCACCATAGGCACCAGATATGGCTGTGTCTCGATTACATCACATTTGAATCGTAGCCTATGTTTCAATATTGTAATAAGTTCTATCAAGGTAACCAACTATTCTCTAGACTCTCGTTTTCTATTGAGTAAACCTAAAAGCTCATTTGGACATTTTTGTCTTTCAAGACCTAAACTGTATTTATATATGTTTACAGCCATACCGTTGCATGTGTGAGTAAAGTGTTCTTCTACAATGAGATCTATACACAATTTTCTATAAAACTGCGGCTAAATATATAAAATTATTCCATTTATCTGCGGCAATTATGTCACCATTGTAAAATGGGCATTATCGCAATATAATTAGCATATTGAAGTATGCATATTCCACACAAACAGTTAACAAGCAACCACAAACAGCCATTAATACTAAAATGCCATTGAATTTGCATGCATGTAAATGTTCATCATACGCCTTGTCGTCCAATGCTAAAAGCAATGCCAATATGTTACTCATACGCCATGTGCGCCGTCCAGCTGAAAGCTGCAATGAAAGCAGCTGAGTGCGATCTCGGTCTATTTCCCATGCATTTTTGCCATTTCCATGGCATGTTTGAAATTATGTTTATCATTGTTATTCTGCCTGCCATTTTTATTGTGCATTTGATAGTGTGCACAAGTACCTTTTGTACCGTTATATTTACATAGTTTTCGTCGTTGAACAAAAGTTTATTCAACTTGTTCATTTAATGCGCTCCCACACCACAAAAGACAGCACGGAAAACGGTAGCGTAAAGTGCAAGAACAACAAGTAGGCCATAGAAAAGAAAAGAAAGAGAACAGGAAAAGAAGAAAAAAGGATGAGAGCAACTGAGAAGGGGAAGGCGTCTGCCAGCTGGGGTTGAGAGTGAATGCAGGGACGAGTGTGAAGGCAACGCATTGTGTCACTAAAATGCATTTGCGCTTATTGTTGTTGTTGTTGCTGTGTTTGTCCTTTTCGTTGTTCTTGTAGTTGCTGTTGATGGCTTTTCACAATTTCAATTAGGAAGAACCTTCAGTAAAGTGCATAATTGCGTTAAACACTCACAACCCCACCACCGCACCACCCCACCCGCCTACTCCGCAGCAGACTTCATCGGCCTGATCCGCTACCGTCTAAACCGAACGCATTCAGCGTGATTTTTGTAACATTTTTGCAAAAGTCTTGCAGTTTGTCATCTTCAAGTTTTCAAGTGTACATAGTAACAAAGCCACACATATACATACAAACATATATACATGCGAATAGAGGCACGCAGCCATATGCAGCTTAGAGCTCTGCTATTAAGCCCTTTCTAGTTCGTTGTTGTGTGTGCTTTGTAGTTAGTTGTCAGCTGTCAAGCGCACAAGTGCACGCTTACGCAATTACGAGTGCTGGCTACCCGAGCTGCTAGTTGCCGTCTGCCAGCGTTGCGAGCTTGTTCATTTCTGCGTTTGTCGCTCGGCGCTGTTTGGCTGAAAACAAAAGGCACATCCGGTGTGCGTGTTACTTTCGCACCAGTGTGTCGGCGTCGATAGTTATTGCCTCAGGCTGTTCACTTAGTTTGCTCTGCAGTTCCTTGTACTTTAGTGTAAAACATGAAATTTGTTGCACAGATGAGCAATTACAAGTATTTCACTTCAATTTTATTTCCTTATCTGTTTATCATTGAAGCTTACTTTGTGATAAATACATATATGTTGAGCGAAATTTGTACAAGATTTGAAATGGAGACTTTAATAAAAATACTCTACTGGATTGAAATTCAATTTTTTTTCTTGAAGACGATCAAACTATTACGATTCTTTCCTTTGAAATTTGTATGTGGTTCGAGTACTTTGAAGCTTCCCGAAGATTTTGCTATGCATAATGATTTCTTTACTTGATTACTGGAGAAAGTTATTTGATATGAATTTATTATCCACTGGGGGATGATGAGCCTTTGAGTTGTTACTCAATGTGATCTTGCAAAAACATAATCCAAGTAGAGGTACGTTTTTCAATAGCCAATTTTTGATAGATCTTGGGTGAGTCTTGTCAAGTTGTCATGTTATTTTAGCTCAGTATTATTTGCAATTTCATCATAGAAAAACTTGCATCTAAACAACGTTTACAAATCGTTCAACTTTATTACGAAAATTCACGTTCTGTTAAGAATGTGTTTCGCGCGGTGTGCTCAACTTATGGTCAAGATAATCGGCCTACTGAGCATACTATTCGCAGCACTATCACCCATCTTGATACCCAGCATTCATTATTGCTTAATATTGGACCGAATGGACCATGCTCAGTTTGCGGTGAGGAAAATATAGCAGCCGCTCTATGGGCTTTTGAAAAGTTCCAAGAAGATCCGACGTTTATGAGAGAATTTTTGTTCAGCGATGAGGCACGTTTCTGGATTAAATTAACAAGCAAAATTGCCGCATTTTGGGCAAAGAGCAATCTCAAGAGACTTAAGAGCTGTCATTTCATGCAGAATAAACAACAATTTAGTGTGGTTTGTGTTCCGATAGAATGCTAATGCTGGTGAGTATTCGTTAACTGCTACCGCTATCGCACCATAATAACCGATTGTATAATGCCTGAAATTGAAACTCGTGATCTTGACGACATTTGGTTTCAACAAGACGGCGCCAATTTCCACACATCGCATCAATCAATGGATTGAGACAAACTTCGGTCAGCGGATACTTTCAAGTTTTGGGTCGCTCGATTGGCCACCAAGATCGTGTGGCATCCACCGTTACACTAATGTCTATATTTGTGGCAAATTTCGTGCAGAAATCTTCCAAAATTAAAAAGTTTTCTGTTTGAGGACTTGAGTTCGTTCAGTCAGTTTCAATGGCAGCTATATACTATAGTTGTCTTGCAGCGGCAGTTCCGATAAACGAGAAAATGAGGTGTGCAAACTTTCGGATTGATATTTCCTAAACTTAGGAATAAAGCCAAGCGGATGTTTGAAAGTCTGGATATTAGTATGTAGGTACTAGGGGAAGTATGGGTCAACCAGAGGTTTGAAAATATGAGTATTAGATATATGGAGGCTGATGGAAGTATTGACCTGATTTTACCAATATTTGGTACAACTTCAAAAATTAATTTCACAAATTGATCCATATGTTCTGTAAAAAATCAGACAAATGCACACGGGTCTACATGTTTAGTGTGGGGTCTTGAGAAATTATAGTAGAAAAAAATTGTTCCGTTCGATGCAGGCGTGATTGTCATTGGTTTTCACAGCATATTTTTTCGATTTTTACGTAATCCGATTAGCTCCCCCAAATACGATTTTAATTATCTAGAAAAGGCGCCTATAATTGTGTTTTTACCGAAGCAGACAGAAGGTCCTTACTTAGAAAAACTTCTAACTTCCACGACTTTTCTGGCCAAATGAAAGTAAAAATTGGATTTAATCTAGCAAATCATCTATAGAAAGAGTGACTCAGAAAACTGAATATTTAAAAACGCACAAACTAAGTAAGAACCCACAACTTAACAATATGTGTAAAGAAATCCGCCTAAATTTTGCCCGAACAAACATGACTTTGTCTAAAGAGTGGCATTATGCAGTATTTTCTGATGATAATGAATTTAATTTCGAAGAGCCCGACGAATAAAATTTTTATTTCTGTCAAGGAAGAGCGCTATTTAGACCGCTTACTTTGACTGGTCGTAGCGTAATGGTGTGGGTAGCCATATTCCATTAAATCACCGTCGAATTTTAGTTTTTAACGTCAAAAATTAACATAATAAAGTATAACTGCGTAGTATATGTGTGTGCAGATTCTCTTCTCCTCTTAGTTCTACGAAATATGCAAGCGTAATCTATGTTTTGTCCCATATTGGTGCTATCTGCATTGAATGGATACTATAAGTGTAAATTTTAGGAAATACCTACCCAAAACATCAGCACATAGCACAAAATTTTACTACTGAAAAAAATAGTGATAAGTAAAAGGCATTTACCTTATTAAAAACACGTTCTGTAATTTTCATTGAGATAACTCAAATATTGGCTGATATATGCAGGATAAAGTCACCGGGAAGCTCGAAAATCTTTATATTAGGTTTATAAGGTTCAGGGAAGTATTAACCCGATTCAACCCATTTTTGATACACAGAATAACTATTATTAGGAAAAGATTCTGTTTGAATTTTAATTGTATGTATATCTCACACATTGAATGGAATTCTTGGTCAAAGGTCAACTATAAGCACTGGGTCAACATATTCAGTACCTAAGATCTTGCACAGTTTTGGTTGGACTTGAACAATTTTTGGTCAAAAGGTGTATCCTTTGAAAGAATTGATACTGAACAAGTAAGGAAGGGCTAAGTTCGGGTGTCACCAAACATTTTATACTCTCGCATGATAAAGTGATAATCGAGATTTCATTATACGTCATTTACATATTTTTCAAATACCGATTTTTTGTAAAGTTTTATTCCGCTATCATCATTGGTTCCTAATGTACTATATATTATACAGAAAAGGCATCAGATGGAATTCAAAATAGCGTTATATTGGAAGAAGGCGTAGTTGTGAACCGATTTCACCTATATATCGTACATGTCATCAGGGTGTTAAGAAAATATTATATACCGAATTTCATTGAAATCGGTCTAGTAGTTCCTGAGATATGGTTTTTGGTCCATAAGTGGGCGGGGCCACTCCCATTTTCAATTTTTAAAAAAAGCCCGGATGCAGCTTCCTTCTGCAATTTCCTCCGTAAAATTTAGTGTTTCTGACGTTTTTTGTTAGTCGGTTAACGCACTTTTAGTGATTTTCAACATAACCTTTGTATGGGAGGTGGGCGTGGTTATTACCTGATTTCTTCCATTTTTGAACTGTATATGGAAATACCTGAAGGAAACAACTCTATATAGTTTGGTTGACATAGCTATAGTAGTTTCCGAGATACGTACAAAAAACTTAGTAGGGGGCGGGGCCACGCCCACTTTTCCAAAAAAATTACGTCAAAATATGCCCCTCCCTAATGCGATCCTTTGTGCCAAATTTCACTTTAATATCTTTATTTACGGCTTAGTTATGACACTTTATAGGTTTTCGGTTTCCGCCATTTTGTGGGCGTGGCAGTGGGCCGATTTTGCCCATCTTCGAACTTAACCTTCTTATGGAGCCAAGGAATACGTGTACTAAGTTTCATCATGATATCTCAATTATTACTCAAGTTACAGCTTGCACGGACGGATGGACAGACGGACGGACGGACAGACAGACATCCGGATTTCGACTCTACTCGTCACCCTGATCACTTTGGTATATATAACCCTATATCTGACTCTTTTAGTTTTAGGACTTACAAACAACCGTTATGTGAACAAAACTATAATACTCTCCTTAGCAACATTGTTGCGAGAGTATAAAAATTGTATTCTCTTATATTAATTACTCTCGATTTGTGTACTGGAAAGTGAAAGAATCAAATGGAACTTTAAATTGTGTTATATGGAAAGTAGGCGTGCTTATTGTCCGATTTCACTCATATTCACAGAATGACATAAGAATATCAAAGGATCGATCGGGTTCCGAGATATGGGATTTCACCAAAAAGTGGACGCTGCCATGCCCATTGTTCAAATTTCACATCTGCTCTCATAAAACCCTCTCATACCATCTCGGAGGTAAAAATTAAAGTCTCTGGCGTAATTAGTTATTGATATATTGCGCTTTTAGTAGTTTTGAACAGGACCGTTATATGGGGAGTGAGCGCGGTTATCTTCCGATTTCATCCATTTTCACATTGTCGGTAGGAGTTTTTATAATATTCGAGTTTAGCAGATTTGGTTATTGTAGCTTTAGTGATTTGGAAGATATGTACATTAAACCTGTTAGAGGGCGAGCCACGCTCACTTTTTCTAATTTTTTACCCAGAGGTACCCCTTACTACTGCGATCCCTTGTACAAAATTGCAGTTTTATATCTTAATTTAGTGCTTAGTTACGACACTTTATAGGTTTTTGGTTAAAGTGATCCGTGGTCCGATTATGTCCATCTACGAACTCGTAATGTTTTTTGTAATAAGGAACCTGCATGCCAAGTTTCATCCAGATATTTCAATTGTTACTCAAGTTACAGCTTGCAAGGATGTACGGGCGCACGGACAGACAAACAGTCAACCGGATTTTGACTTTTCTTTTCGTCCTGATCATATATATATACATATATACGACCCTATATCTATCTCGTTTAGTATTAGGTGATACATACAACCCTTATGTGAACAAAACTACCAACTGAGTAGCAACTGGTTGCAACAGTATAAAGATGTAATGCCTTTTAGGCCCGCGATCACAACTTAGTATTCAAGTCAATCCTTAAACCATTATGTACGTATGCAATGCAATTATAGGGGACTGCGCGTACAACCAACATTGAAGTTCTTCAAATATGTATATCAATCTACGAATTTAAGAAGCAGAAAGAAAGAAGAGCATAACTTTATGGCAGCAACGGCGGCAAACCTCAACTAAAGGACGGTGGACCCACAGACTTATACCTGGCATGGACATGGATTTCCAGCTGACTCAAATATTAAGCGGGCATGGGTGCTTCAAAGGCTATCTATACAAATTTCAAAATGACGTCATTCCGCATTGTTCGATGTGTACGGAGTCAATAGAAGACTCTGAACACGTGTTTTTCCATTGTCCTCGGTTTCTAAATATGAGGGAAAAGTTAGGAAGAGCACTAGGTGGTAGTTTAACGGTGGAAAGTTTGACTGCACTTATGTGTCAGTCCTCGGAGAAGTGGTAAGCTGTTCGCGAAGCGGCAATTTCCATCTTGACAATTCTGAAACAGCCACAGCAGAATAGCGGTCAATCCGTCCGTGCTGTAGAGGAGACGTAAAATGTCTTGTCACTCCCATGATGTAATACCTTATCTGGTGGTTCCGTGGGAGAGTCTTGAGTTGGGAAAAAATGGACTTAAAGAACACAATAAGTGCTTCTTGGTATATAAGTTACTTCGAAGTCCACAAAATCTTAAATGTACATTTTGTTAAAGACGAAATCGAAGATAGAAAGACTTTCTAATCATTGAAACTTACTGGCAATAAATGTATTGGATAACAGTATGGATGTAGACGCTTAAAAACAACTTACATTTTAGACCTACCAAATCGATTTAAAGTAGTTTTAAAAATATTTTTAGCAAATTATGTTATTGAATAATATATTGGTGGTCTCAATGGAGCACAATCAATCCCGTTATGATTCTTATACTATTTATAAAATTTGCTGATTGTCTTCAGATAGATTGAAAATAAAATACTTTTACTCTCGCTTGAGTGCTAACACATCTTTTCTAATTAACTTTCCCTGTAATATTATATTCATTTCGCGATGCAATATTTTCTTGCCATCTAATGACAACGACAGCTATTTTTAAATAATATTTTGTCCATCCGCCCATAAATTAAGTCATAAATATGCCAAAACGCTGTCAGAGCGCGTCGCTTGCGTCAGTTATTTACACATTTTGTTTTTGTGTTTGCGCTTTTTTGCTCATTTGCATCCATCAGTGCGCCCTTAGCACTTACTTTGTGCAGCAACATACATACATACGTTTGCGACGCTGCCAGCGTGTCATTAAAGAATTTAACTACACTTTAAAGTGATTACGCCTAAAAATATGCACCACATACACATACAGCCACGCGAACGCGCGCTCAAGTAAAAAAGGCAGGCAAGCACGAGCAGAAATGAGCGATAATAAGGCTGCCGTCAACGCTTGCAGTCGATTGCTGCGACGAAATGTAACAGCGACGGCTGCGAAAATAATTTTCACAAATGACAAGCAACAAGAGCACACTCATGTCGCGTGTGTATGTGTGTGTGTGGGAATGTGCAACAGCAGCAACTGCAAATGGCAGCACAGCCGACGGCAATGCGGCGCTGCGCGAAGCCACGTCCGACGTCGCCGCGAAGCGCCAGTAATGCGTCGCTTGGTGAGGCATTTGCAAATTTGACCTATTTCGGCTTTGGAATGATTTATTAAACGCCTTTGGTCGCACATATATACTGGTACAAATATATGTATGAAGGAGGGGGACATATATATTTTTGACAGATTTTCATTGTCTTTTTTATGGTCGCACATTATGCACTTTTGCTCCTCGATTTGCGCTTGAAGGACGAAACGATGTTCAATATTATTCAAGTCATCGCAGCGAGCGTAACACATACACCAAGCCATGCATTCGTATGTGTGTGTGTGTGTGTGTGTATGCACGTGGTTGAATATTTTACATGCAAATGCACATATATGCATGTGTATGAGTGTGTGTATCACTTGCATATGCATTTGACATCCATAAAGTATAGTTGTGCATAATGAATAGTTAATGTGTGGCATCCTTGCACACACACACACACACGCTAGCAAGCAGCAGCCGCTGTGTGCGCTCCCCTTTGCGTATTGCTGTTGTTGTATGCCACCCCACCGCGCGCATATAATTAAGAACTTTACTTTGCGTTCATCACATGTGTTGTTGTTGTTGTTGTTCGCTTTGTGGGTTTTTGTTTGGTTTGGCAACTTTTGCTGATTTACCCTGAACTATTTGGGCCCAAATGCCAGTTGAAATTTCATTTGATTTAATATTTTCACACTCTCACACGCAAGAGCACTCGATCCGACTGCTGCATTAATGGAAATTATGTAATTTTTTCATTTAATTTTAATTTTCTCTCCAATTTCAATCACCTCATTAGCAAGCTCGTACATTTCATTTTATAACGTTCGTTATGACTTTTACGCGTTGTTGTTGTTGTTGTTGGTTTTTTGTTTTTTTTTTGTTTCGTGTACGCTGTAACGACCGTCAATCCGACACCATTAGCGCCATCATCGCCTACCGCCGCGTTCCGATTACGAATTTCAACTTCAACAAAGTCGCAGACAAAAATTAATTTCACTTTTCACATTCGCTTTCGTACGCCGCCGCCGCCGTCCCCTTTCAAGTCAAGCTATTCACTTTCACGTCCCGTCTCGTCTACTGTGGCTGCCTCTTTGACGCTCGTATGTGTGTATGTGTGTGTCGGTTCGTTTGTTGGTATTAGTTGGTTGAACCAATTCACAGCGCGCAGCGCGTTAATCCGTTCTAGCACGACGACACGAGCTCTCGTACACAGCCACCAAACGAATGCCGATGAACCCAGTTGAGCGCTTGGCATAGGGCTCTGGGCTGTTTGTCTCGAATCCTCGCAAATCTGATTACAGCATTTGTTAAGAGAGAGTCTGCAAGTGTTCGCTTGTAAGTGTGGAGTGTAGCTGTCAGTGCAGGAGATTGAGCGGTTGCTGTGCGCGCTGAGAGCATGTTCATTTGTTGGATGCTGCGCAGTGCGGAGCATGTTGAGAATTACAGTTATTTTGTTGCGTAGGCGACATCTAGTTGTGATATTGGCGTAAAAGTAGTTGGACATTAAGCAAATGTCAAAAGGTTTGCTGGTGTCCTTAAATTAAGAAATTAATTAAACTTAAAATGCTAAAATATAGCTGGCATACAAACTGACCGATCAAACTCGAACCCTTATATGTAAAACATTTGTTTTTTTTTTACAATGTAACGTCACGAAATGTAGCTTCTTCTATCGTTTGAATATCCCAACACATTGTTCAGTTCGGACCTCTATAGCATATAGCTGCCAATTAAACTAACCGATCAAAATCAACCACTCTCAATACAGTTCAGAATTGGGCATCGCAAGCGGGTCTGGGGTTGGACCCGGTGAAAAAGAATCTGCCAGGCCACAAAGGCATCGAGAGCAATGAAATAGTGAACGATATTGCCAAGACTGGTGTACGGCTTAAACCCGAAAACATAATCATTATTGGCAAACCTATCTATTTTCTATACGACGATCTGGACATGGTAAAGAAAATCAAAGCCCGATGAAACGACCTATCTGGGTGCAAAACTGTAGATCGGAAATACACTAAATTCTTATTGCCACTGTATAAAAGAGACTGTAGGAACATGATCGGAATATTAACTGGTTACTGTCTGGTGACGATACACACCCGCAAAATGGGGTTGACAGAACGAGAAGACTACAGGAAGTGTCTAAAGCAAAGCTCCAAGGAAACAATGGTCTTATGCGCTCGTTCCGCATTCGCAAGACTACGTTATTAGCATCTGGGGTCCCCACAGTATGATATACTGGAGCAGGTATCGATGGTGAGATCACAGAGTCGGTTAAAATTTGCGTGAAGTACAGGCATTTCAAAGGATGACTAATCCTAATGCAGCTAGGAACTGCACTCCATCTAGTATCGAAAATCACCCAAACTGGCCTATGCGTGGCTTATTAGCCTACCAGATTAAACTAACCTAACCTTTAAATGCCATTAATATCCTTTACCGAGTTTTTCTCAAAGGTTCGAGTGTTTCTGTCGAATATATTTTGTCTCGTAAATTGCGGTAATGCTCAGTACTGATTATAATCTATATCCACTAGATTTACTACTCCAAAATAATAATGTGTATTTCGTAATATCAACAGCATTATTTAGTGCTTCAATGGTGAACCTCTTTTTCATAAAGGCGTATTGTCATTCTGATAATCTGTCGGCTTTCTGGATTGCTAACTCCAAGCGGTTTCTTACTATGCTTTCGTACATTTTGCCAATTGTGTCAAGCATGCACAGAGGTCGATATGATGAGTTTTCCTTCGGGGGATATTTTTGTTTAGAAAGTAGAACCAATTGTTGGACTTCCCACGGTTCGAAGATTATCCCTTCTTTCTTCTAAATTCCTAAAGACTATAAATTTGGAAATACCTTAAATTTTGAAAGAATATCTCAAATAGTTTTTGAGTTGCAGCCTTCTTAAGTTTGGCTGCATGGTTCATTCAACTCCATCAGTTTTTTTAACAAGTTTTTTCTCGAACAAAAATTATCCGATCAATATAAATTATGAAAAAATGTTCTGTGTATAGTTTTTCATACGATGACCTAAAAGTTTTTTGGTCTGATCAAAAATTCGATTTTTTTCAGACCAAACACGATCATAAGTTTGGATTGAATTGAACCTTTATTTTAAAAATGATAACAACTTTTAGTGAGAGGTTCATAGGTTTCATCCACGGAGAAGGTCGGTATCACTGCAACAGTAGAGAAGCTTTTAATAGCAGAAGGGTTGAGTTAGAAATGAGTGTTTCAAATAAACATTGGGCTGGTGCGAGGTATACCATGAGTTCCATGTCCACTGTTGTACTACACTCACATTTCAATTTTTTAAAATCATTCGGTTTTAAGTCAGCACTATGCGGTGGATGACTCATCAGGTTGATGTTTTAAGAGCTAAAATATGCAGTTGTTTGAGTCGATATGTGAGAGCTGGTAACATATCGATGAAAAGTGGTCCCTTTTCGTTGGTTAGTTTTCCTGATTCCTTAGAAATCAACTGGTTAGCAAATGATTGTATAACACATAGAATTAACTGTTTTGAATTGTTTTCGTGGCATGGTTGCGTCATATCTAGTGTTTTCAACAAAAACTTTAACTGCTTGGAAGTGCTTCGTGCGCGAACAACTTTTGTTGCATTCGTCTAATCTGAATACAACCCGTACCGCAACTGCTGCTTAGTTTCGAAATCATACGCATAAATCCACGTTTCATCACCCATCACGATGTCGTCCCGACTGCTGTTGTGTTTATCAGGCGTAAGTAGCTGTTATCAAGGTGACAGTAGCCAAACTGCTACGAAGTGTAGCTTCTTTCAGTGGGGTGAGCCATTCAAAAGAACCGGTATACTAGCGTTGAACTCACAAATTGTGCGCTTAGAGTTAGTCAAGTGTCTGTTCTCACTAGAAGTATCAAATTCCTTCACACCGTACCCCGTACCCCGCTCACATTGGAGTGTAAACGACGACCAGCTTCTGCGCGACAACGAAATCCTTCTATCCCAGAGTAGAATGGAGGAGATCTACTGAACTGGTTGCAAAGTTTATCTTGAAGCAAGCGTAGGAGTTCTTACTAGACACTGTTCAATGGGTACTCATGTGGTATGGCTAAGAATCTAGTCGGATGTAAATCCCCTTATTTTTTCCTCTATTGTCCAACCTTTGCAAGACTGAGTTTGAAGCATCTGACCATTCATACCTTCGGCGAACCAATAGATATAGCCGAAATTGACCTTAGCTACCTTAACAAGTTTGTTTTTGGTTAAAAGTGTCTTGTCCTTTACTATTCCTGTCTTGCTGAATGGATGATGACAACATTTGATGAGTCGACGTTACGAGTTTTTGGGAAAAAGGTTCTGAGGAAGATTTAAGGTCCGTATTGGCAACCATATACGACGACATTGACATAAGTAGTTCAACGAATTAAGAGACAGCGGCTATGCTGGCTAGGTCATGTCGTCCGAATGAATGAAAACACTCCAAGACTGAAAGTATTCGACGCACTACTCGCCGGGGTAAGCAGAGGAAGAGAAAGACCTTCACTCCAAGACCAGATGGAGAAGGATCTGGCTTCACTTGTAATCTCCAATTGGTGCCAAACAGCGAAAAGGTAGAACGACTGGTTGTTAACTCGGCAATAACCGCGTAAGAGGTGTCTACGCTGATAAAGAAAAAGATGGTACCACAACGGCTTGTACAGTCCCTAGTAGGATTGGCCATTTAACCTAATCTAGCCTAACGAAACTCAAATATTTTATAATATTCTAAATAACTGTGAATTTAACTTATTGATTACTTGTCCTTTTGATTTATGTACTTTATCGAGTAATTATTTATGGGAAATATTTAATCATAATGGTGCTTAATGACCTTTAATGTGTCCTGTTTGGCTGAACACTTTCTTATTGGTGTGTCTATACAGAGCAATGAGTGTCGGTATCGTCTAAAATGGCTGGTTTTTGGCGTTGATGTCAATAATTTGTTAGCGATAGTCTCATGATAACAAAATCTTAAGAAACAATAACGGTGAATGTGATTTAGATACGTTCATGTTTGAGAAGGCTTCATAGAAACAAAATACACATTCTTACATACATACATAAGTATCTAATATTATTTACTCGCTTGATTGGAATCACATTTGTATTTATGTTTACGCATATTTTTAACTCGAGTGTGAGTTTTCTGGGCATATTTTCACAAATGCAAATATTTGTTTGCTAATCAGTGAGAAAGCTCAAAAGTAAGCGATAAGCGCGAGTAAATTTGTCCTACACGTTATTATTGTTGTTGACTGAAAAAATTGCGTTTCTCAAATATTTTTATTTGTCCAAAGCAAATTATCGCCCTTATTATAGGCTCCTGTTTAGAAATTTGATAAGAAGTGGTTTGAGTTACTTTTGTGTATTGTGCAGGAAACGGAAATGCGATTTTGAGCAGTGTAAATAAAATCTCAAAGTGTGAGCCTCACGCAATCGAACGTATTTATTTAAATACAAATATTTACTTTTTCAGCTATTTCGACTTGATTAATGAACTAATAAGAGTAAAATGGGATGACGAAAGAGTGTAGGGGGGTTTGATATTATATTGGTTTCCGGTTGATATTTTATTCTTCTTTACTGGCGTAGCCAGCAATTCGAGATACCAAGTGCAGCCAAGTCCTTCTCCACCTGATCTCTCCAACGGAGTGGAGTCTCTTTCAAAAGCGGGTACTGAATCGAATACTTTTAAAGCTGAAGTGTTCACATACATCCGTACATGAATAAGCCAACGCAGCTGTTGTTTCTTGATTCACTGAACTATGTCAATTTCGCCGTACATCTCGTACAGCTGATCGTTCCATCGATTGCGGTATTCGCAAGGCCGACTCATCAGATGATGTCATTGTCCATTGAGGAGTGTACCTTCTTTATTTAGTTCTGAAGCTCGTATTATTTTCTCCAGTAATAGATTGAAGAAGTCACACAGTAGAGAGTCTTCTTGTTTGAAACTTCGTTTGGTATCGAACGGCTTGGAGAGGTTATTCCTGATCCTGACGGAGCTTTTGGTATTGCTCAACGTCAGTTTACACAGTCGTATTAGCTTTGCGGGTATACCTAGTTTATACATAGCGGTATAAAGGCAGTATCTTTTCGTACGGTCAAAAGTAGCTTTGAATTTGATGAAGCGGTGGTGTGTGCCGATCTTCCTTTCATGAGTCTTTTTCAAGATTTCGCGCATGGTGCAAAGCTGGTCGATTGTGGATTTTCCAGGTCTAAAGCTTTACTGATAAGGTCCAATAATTTTGCTGACGATGTGCTTCAGTATATCACACACAACGCTCGATAAGATTTTATATGCGATATGAAGGATGGGATCTTTTTGTTTGTGAATTGGACAGACCGCACTTAAGTTCCAATCGTTGGGCATACTTTTATTATTATGTAAGCACCTTGTGAGTTTTTTGTCGACATATTTGAATAGCTCGACCGGTAACTCATCGGCCTCTACCGCTTTGTTGTTCTTCAGCCGGTTAATTGCTATTATGCCTCAACATATTCAGACAATAAAACATCTGTTCCATCGTCATCGATTATATCTACATTGTATTGCCTTAATATTGCTATTTACTATTTAGTTTGCAGAAACATTCACAATTCATTTATATATTGCCTTTTAAATTCCATTTCACGGTTTAAAATGTTTAAATTGCAAGTTAAGTTAGATATTCTACAATACTTCTTAGTTAGGATTTCAGATAAAAATGAAAGTACTCTGAACAGGGTATATTAAGTTTGTCATCTCCCATAAAGAAACGTTGGAGACCCATTAAAAAACATCTATATATATATAAAAGAAAGTTGTGTTAGTTACACCATTTATAACTCAAGAACGGCTGAACCGATTTGGCTGCAAAACGCTTTCCCTTCATGGGCAAATGAAGTTTTCCAAATAGGTAAAAATCACAGGGTGCCAGATCAGGTAAGTAGGGTGAGTGATTAATGGTTAATATGGAGTTTTTTGTCAAAAAATCAGTGACAAGCGTGGACCGATGACACGGCGCATTATCGTGCAACAGGCGCCAGGACCCTGCCTCGCGGTATTGTGGTCGAGCACGACGAATGCGTGACAAAAGACGCTTCATAACACCAAGGTAAAACACAGCATTAATCGTTTGGCCAGGTGAGACGAACTCTCGGTGTACAATACCCTCGAAATCGTAAAAACAAATCAGCATTGTCTTTATTTTTGACTTCCGAAGACGACCGACTTCTGATCGTCACAGAGGTCCTCACGACCTTCTTGGAATTGCTTAAACCACTCATGCACATTACTACGGGATAGGGACTGATCACCATAAACTTTTTTCATCATTTGAAATGTTTCAGTAAACGTTTTCCCAAGTTTAAAACAAAATTTAATATTTGCTCTTTGCCTTTTACGACCGATGACCAAAAGCTGCTGTCACTTTTTGATCGATAACATCGATAACATCGATTGTAGTTATCCAATTGTCTTAAAATTTGTACGAAATGTCAACAACAGATCGAACTTTTCATTTCATATACCCACCAATAGGTGGCGCCACCAGAAACAGTTATATTTAAAAAGTTTTGCTTCTTTTGCGACAGACATTGTATATATAAACTGTCATATCAAAATCAAGACAAATGTTTTCATAACAAACTTTTTTTTTTGTTAAGTGACTTAATGATAGCTCGACTTGAAGGTTGTTTATATGAAACACCTTTGCCACAAAGAATTAGCACAGCATTTTCCTTAGTACAGCAAACAGCTACACCTGTGAGGGTATATACATATCTTCGGTGAAGCCGAAGTTGACGTTTTTTTCCTGTGTTGTATTTCTTTGCTTGTCTTTCTAGGACCTTACAACTCAACTGTCACTTACTTTCATCGTCTTTTCTAAAAAATGTTCTCGAGGTCTTTTGAGTCATGATGTATTAATCTGTAGATCATAGCCATTTTGAAAATATAGACCTGAGCGGTTTATGAAAGATGGCCAATGGTTTTGAAGATGGTTTTGCATGAATCCAATTGTTAATGAAATCTAACTTTAGGTGTTTCTCTTCAACATCAAGCTCTATAAAGCATGATTTACCGCTTAGTATCATAATTCTTCAAAAATTTATTTTTCTCTTACAGGATAAAATCATGCGAATTCGAGGATTAAATAAAGACGAGAATTGCTTCAGCTTCTTTTCAATTTTATTTCTCTAAAACCAACCAACAACATCAATGCAACAATCTCTTTATAATATAAGCAATAACTTTACTTATCTGAATTAGTTTAAAGCCAGTGCCAAAACGAAGCAAAATTCTATATTTATAAATTGGTGCTTTCTCTGAAAAAAATTTGGTGTTTGGTGGGTTATATCGTGTACATATAGTATTGTTTTGTGGAGTGTGCTTTTACCTGCTTTTTTAAGAGTTTTGTCTTACGTTCTTGAACTTTATTTTTGAGTTTATTCAGTGAGGGTTGTATATATATACGAAATAGATTTGCTCTGCACATACCATATACATATCGAATGTAACGGGTGATCCAAGTGGAGGTACTTATTTCAATAGCGTTTTTTGTCAGAACACGCGTGAGTCTTGTCAAGCTGTCATGTTATTTTGTTCAGTATATGTAGTTTGGCATTTCACTTACGTGTGATGAATGTTTACAAATCCTTCAACTTTATTACGAAAGTGAAAAATGTGTTTCGAGCGCTTCGCCCAACTTATGGTCAACATAATCGGCCTCCTAAGCGTACTGTTCGCAACACCCTCACCCATGTTGAGACCCAGCATTCATTATTGAATAATAATCGTCCGAGTATACCACGTCCAGCACGCTGTGAAGAAAATATAGTCGCCTAGCTGAGAGATAACGAAGGCCGCGGATAATCGATTCGGCGCAGTACGCAGTAACTCGAACTGGCGTATCGAGCGACCTGACGCATTTAATAATACGTCGAGATCTAAAATTGAAAGCGTACAAGATACAGCTTGTACAAGAACTGAAGCCGCTTGACCCCCTCAAGGAGTTCTTCAAAAGTTTCAAGAAGATCCGACGTTTTCGACCAAAATCTTATTCAGTGATTAAGCCCATTTCTGCTTCAATAGATATGTAAACAGGGAAAGTTGTCGCATTTGGAACGAAGACTAAACTGATGAGATTCAAGAGCTGCCATATCATCCAGAAAAAAAACAATGGTGTGGTGTAGTTTGTGATCTGGTGGAATCATCAGTTTATATTTCCACAAAACTGATGCTGGTAAGAACGTATACGTCAATGGCGACCGTTATTGCGCAGTGATAACCGACTATTTGTTGCCTGAAATTGAAGCTTATGATTTTGGTGAAATTTGGTTTCAACAAGACGACGCTACATAATTTCACATTTTGGGCTAGTCGATTGGCTACCAAGATCATGTGACATCACACGGTTAGAATTTTTCGTGTGGGGATATGTAAATCGATTCAGGCCTTGGAGCAAAACATTACGCGTGTCATTCACCAGTTACGGGTCAATACTATGCTCTAATGCGTCACCCAAAACTGGGCTCAACGGATGGACCATATGAGACGTAGCCGCAACCAACATTTGAAAGAGATAAACTTCCAAAAATAAATGCCAAAGAACGTGCTTTAAACATTCCCCATTAAATTTGAAGTTTTTCCTTAAAAAAAAGTAAGGAACCTCGAATTAAATTATCACAATATATTTTTATTTTATTGTTGGATTTGACTTACTTTAGAGCAAAAAATCTGGCGTGATCGTGATCAAGGTATTCCAAAAATGTTCAGTTTCTTGAATCAAATTTGAGTGTGGATAAAAAGTATTCTTTTAATATCAAGTAAGTATAATTTCAATATTAGTTATAATTCCAATGAATTAGTAATTACTAACCATAACATACCAAAAACCTTGCTTTAATTACAATTTTTTTCCATTTGGCACAGGTTGTTAACGCTAACTACAACTAATTTTTCTCGTCTGTATGTAAATACAAAATATTCGCATTTTTGCTGATAAATAATATTAATTCAAGCTTACTTCAGTATATATATTTTTATATAATAATTATGTGTACGGTTTGCTTTCGTTTAAGTAAATATTGAATGTTATATAAATTAATATTATTAATCGCTACTTTGGCTAATTATAATATAATAATATAAAAGAAGCTCGTTGTTTAGTTAATATTTGTTTTTAATTGCTCTCATTCTGTTAACTATATTATTTTTCCATTATTTATATTTTCTTTTAGTAAATTGGCCAAAAATATTTAATTTTTCATTTGTTTGTTTAATGGACTATCTTTTCATATATCCGTAAGCTTATTTTGTGTGTGTGTTTCAATGCATTTATAGCTGATGACTTCTTCATTAGCCGTGAATGTATGTAATAATATTTCCCTGCTGTCCTTTCCTGTGCCTTGATTCAGCTTTCAAATATGGTTGTTCCCATGGGATTGTTGTTTATTCTTTAACCCTTTACCGTTGACCAGGTGAACTCTTTTTTGTACATTCCGTATGCCAGCCAATAGAGTAGCATGAAGAAAGCAAAAGACATTGGGAAGGCAACACGCGAAACTCGATCTATCAGAGAAACACTGTTCACATAGCGGCTTCCTGTGGAAAAATGTTATAAAAATTTCTGTAAGTAAATTTATAATATGTAAGTATTTTGTATTTTGAAACTCTTCTATAAAATTGTTGACTTGACCAGTTTCCTTTATTAAGCGCTTAATATATACTATAACACCATATGGGAATCTGAGCGACCCTAAAAGTTTTAGGTTTCGCTCTACCAAACCCTTCAAAATTAAACTTCAAAATTAAACTGATATCAGTTCATTAATGCTCAATATAACGGCATTGAAATACCTTTGTTTTAAAAACCTTCTAAAATGAAGATATTCTATTGTATATATGTTATAGAGATGCTTTCAGCACAGAATGAAGACACCATAGTATAATCAATTTGAACTTATTTTTTTAACTCTTTCACACATAGATCGCATAATTTCATATGAAACATCTAATAATGGCAAAAATTCAGTGATAGTTTTCATAAGTTTGTTCGGCAAGGTTGAACTCGTGTGATACTACACTAAATTTTAAACTATCTGACTTTCTGCTACTCACGATATTCTCTCTTGGAGCTTAAGCAGTACCATTACCTTTAGTAACCGCTGCAGCACGTTCTCTCTGCCGTCGAAATTTATCATCGCCTATTAGGCAAAGCCACATTTGTTTTCCCTTTGATATAACCGGTGGCTCCGTTTGTGTGGTTCGTTCCATTGTAGAGGCGTGTGAGGACGGTGCTGGAAAAATTTGTGTGGGGTCCTAAGATAAGATAAAAAAGTGAATTCTTCAGTATTAAATATATAGAAATGGAGGTTTTTGGAGTTTTTCATGATAACAGTAAAATATTGCTCGTATAGTCTTCAATCGCGGTAAAGGTTCCAGCGCTTTCTACGCATTGTAAATTTTTGTATAATTTTTAAAGAAATGGCAAGCTGAAACTCACATTGTAAATGGGGGAAATCATCGCGTTGCGCTTACAAAAGTTGCCAGCCAAGGGATGTGGAATTTCATACGCGGACTCATTACTGTGTTTTATCGAACTACTTTGTGCCTCCTCTTCGCCCTCATCATCGTCAGCCACACCTTCGTCAATGTCCTCCCATTCATCCTCGCTTATGGGTATCTCACCACTGCCCACCTTTAAGGTTATAGAAAACAAAAAATATGTAAAATGCTCGATGTAGCGGTGTTAAAAATTTTCTGACCTTTGTAAAATAGTGCACACCCGCAAACTCGAGCAACGTCGCAATACAATACAGAAAACTCATTAAGAGAAACCAATCCAAAGCAGTGGCATATTTCACTTTCGGCAAATCGGTGCGCGAATCTAAACTAATCGTGGAGAGTGTGAGTACAGCGGTCACGCAGAGGCCAACACGATCGCTGGTCGCTTCACGGTGTATCCAAAAGGAGACCCATGACAGCACGACGATCAATATGCAGGGCACATAGACCTATAGATTATCACTGATTTTAATAAAATGTTTTTGTTTTTGTTTTGTATTCGAAAGAAATATTTGCCTGTATGAGAAAATAGCCTGTGTGACGTTTGAGGTTGAAGGCCACATGCAGCACAGAGAAGTCTCCCTCTCGCCTGGTGTAGGTGAAGTTACGCTGTTTCATGCTTATCAAATCGAATTGATTCAATGTCATGCCGGGCACAAATGACACCGCGTCGTCCTCACCCTTCCACTCGTAGACAAGTTGGCGATTTGTATAGCCATCTAGTTTTTGTAAAAAGTTATTTTAGTTTTGTTTTCCGCAAAGGTTAGAACATTTTACTTACAGCTACCGATTATTAACGGACAGGATTGTAGATCCATCGGAAAGTTTTTAAGTTCCATGGGACATGTCGCTTTTATTGTTAGTCTGTAAATGGAGAATATATATTTTCGATTATTTTTCATAAGTTTTTTTTTGAGCGCATATAAAGTGTAATCTAATCGCAATTTGGTAGACATAAACTCTATCTAAGCCAGGCTTGGAGTAGTTGCATTGTCTTCCTGATAGGGTGTATGGCGGATACTAGCAGACGAAATTATTATAAAGCATACTTTGTGCTCTAAGCGTTCTAAATTATTTATCATTAGAAGCCATTTATAATTATAAGTTGAAGCTAGGCAGCCTCTTAAATTTACTATATAACCTGTTTTTCTTAAGTTCCATAAGCTTGATAAATGCAAACTCTTGTTATGCAAGATCCCACGGTTATGCACTTGGTTTGGGACCCGACAGGTAAAAAACACCCTACTGAAAAGAAGGGGAGGATGGAGAGATGTGTAGAAGTTCACGCAAGTGGGGAAAGTAAGCACCATCCCTTTTACATATGACTCAAGCAGCTCACATCTTCCGGTTTTAGATCAAGTATGGTCTGGGTAGCTAAAAAACATCCATTTGATGGTGAGATAAAGTGAGAGGACGAATAGTCACGCTCCAGGGTTGTGCGCTGGGTTTGGGACCAGCTACGTAAAAAAAAACCCCAAACGAAAAGGGCGATGAGAAGTGCCGTGTCGAAGTAAAGAGAGAACAGACTACCAACCTCGCATGGTTACAAACGATCCCAACCCGTGCTGGTGGTATAAATAACGAGAGTTGAAGAGGGAAGCAAGACGCTGCACCGAAGCTAATATACCCTTCACAGGTGCATTTCTTTTAGAAACTATGTGGCCAGTTTGTGTGGAAGCTATATGCTATAGTAATCCGATCTGAATACTTTTTTCGGAGATTATGTACCTTAAGCAGTAATCCATGTCGCTCTCGATGGAACGATTAGCTGTATGAGGTATACGACGCCATTGACATAGTTCAGCGAATTAAAAGACAGCGGCTACGCTGGCTAGGTCATGTTGTCCGAATGGACGAAAGCACTCCAGCCCTGAAAGTATTCGATGAAAGTACCCGCCGGGGGAAGCAGAGGGAGAGGAAAATCTCCGCTCCGTTGGAAGGACCAAGTTGAGAAGGACCTGGCTTCGCTTGGAATATCCAATTGGCGCTACGTAGCGAAAAGAAGAAACGACTGGCGCGCTGTTGTTAACTCGGTTATAATCGCGTAAGCGGTGTCTACGCCAATTAAGAAGAAGAAGTAATCCATGTGAAATTTCGTGAAGATACCACGTCAAATGCGAAAGTTTTCGATACAAGCCCTTGATTCCGAACGTTCAGTTTGTATGGCAGTTATATGTTATAATGGTCTGATATCGGCAGCTCCGACAAATGAGCAGCTTCTTGAAGAGAAAATGATGTTTGCAAAATTTCAAACCAATATTTTAAAAACTTAGGGTCGTATATATACAGATAGACGGACAGACGGATAGACGGACAAACAGACAGGCATGGCAAAATCGACTCAGCTGTACATACTGATCATTTATATATACACTTTATGGAGTCTTCGACGCTTCCTTCTGGGTGTTACAAAGTGAGGGAGTGAAATACATATGTACGAAGAGCTTGACAAGCTGGCCGGCAGGGATACTGCTTGAAAATCAGTGTGGCTTTAGACTTGGAAAATCAACAACTAACCAGATATTCAGCATGCGCCAAATTTTGCAAAAGACCCGTAAAAACAGAGTCACAACCTCTGTGTCGATTTGAAAGCTGCTCTTGACATCACGAAAAGGAGCTACCTTTATGCCGCGCTGTCTGATTTTGGTATCGCCGCAAAACTAATACGGCTGTGTAAACTGACGTTGAGCAATACCAAAAGCATCAGAAATGACCTCTCCGAACCTTTCGATACCGATCGAGGTTGCAAACAACTCGACTGCTTACTTGCGACTTCTTTGATCTTTTGCTGGAGAAAATAATTCAAGCTCCGGTGCGGAATAGAGATGGTACAATCTTCTACAAAAGTGTGCAACTGTTGACAGTCATAAATTCGAAGTCCAAATTCTACAAGTTACTCATCATTCCGGTCCTGCTATATGGTGCAGAGGTATGGACGATGACAACATCTGATGAGTCTTCGGTACGAGTTTTCCAGAGAAAGGTTCTGCGAAAGATTTATGATCCTTTGCGCATTGGAAACGGCGAATACCGCAGTAGATGGGACGAGATATACGACGACGTTGACAATCAAGAGACAGCAGTGATGTGTTTAATATGTTTCTGCACTATAAGTGGCAGGAATAAGAAGAGTTATGAACATAGCGAAATTCAGCTCGACGTCAATAAAGAAGAGGTTCAGTTGGAGACGATCTACAATCAATCAACTTGTATACTGCCGAGTCCAAAATGCACTGCGGTGTTGAGACGGGAGTGTTCTCCAAGGATCTTGATATCTTTCTATCTTTCCATACACCGAACTCATCAAGCATTTTCCAAGCGGAAATACTAAGCATAGAGGCGTCCTGTGGAGTTCTACAGAACAACTACGAGACCATTTACACAGGCACTATTAGCCTTGTGGTTGTCACTTATTAATTGCAGTTAGTAAACAAGTGAACGAACTTTAAGCTCACCGTCATGTGAATTCCATTAACTCAAAATTTGAACAAATATCTCAGAATAGATGGAATTCTACAACCAGATATGGGATAGCAAAACAGGTATGGCCAAAAGACTAAAATAAGGATATGCACTAAAAATGGATATTCGCTAAACAGCACTTGCCGTAACTACAAGCTCGAATTAAGGAAGCTGAACTGTATATATAATTGTTTGGATTCCTATGCTTTGGTTCACTGCTTGCATGTTTAGGTATTTCTCGGGCTTTTTGGTTGCTTTCTAGGCATTTGTGTTTTAATACTAACCTCATCGAGTATAGAATGCCGCCATTTTGATCCAGGCGCAGTAACTTATTGGGCACAGTGATTGTGTGTATGTGCGAGTGCTTTCCGTTGAAGAAGTACGTGTCCGGACGCCAAATTTTGTCCAACATCTAAGAACAAAAATTAAGTAAAAATAAATTTAATTTCTTTAACTTTTACAATTATTTTTAAGTACCTTAATGCTAAGTGATAGGCTTTGTATCGGCCCCTGGAAGCTCAAGCGCTTGTCATGCCAATACTGCCGAAAGTAGCAGTCCATCGAGTAGTCCATGTCCAGCTCCGAGACAGGACCCATGCTGCGTATGAGAATGTTGGTCCGCACCACTGTTGGAATGCCTGCACGAAATTTCACATTTCACTTAACTCAAGTCTCTGTGTATAACCGTTAAGACGCTTCAAAGACATACACAAACACACACACGCATAACAGCACTCACCTTGTCCGTGCGTTGGCAGCTGTGATTGCTCGTAGCTTTTAAGCAGATTCTCCAAAATGATGGAAATGTTGCGACTCAACATATCCGCCGATGCGGTGCGTTTCCGCATGTTGCTTGCTGTTGTCACATTGGCGTTCACATTTGCCGTTGTTGTGGTTGTTGTTGTCGGCGGCCACGTCGTGCTCATGTTGCCGCTGCTGGCTGTTGCGTGCGGCGTGTCGTCCGTGGCTAGATCCGACATGCGCTTGAAACGCGGCGCGCTGCCGGCGGCGCTGTGGACGTCGAGTTCGGGCAGCGCGCGGAAGGATTCGTAGATGCGTGCCACTTGCATTGCGCGCGTGATGGTGGGCAGTTGTTGTTGTTGTTTGTCATTTTGTTGTTGCTCATATCGTACGTTCTGCACGCGCTCAGTGTCGAAAGTGGCGGCAGTTTTCGATGCGTCCTTCGGTGCTAGTTTTGCGGACGCTTTTAAGCTAAAAGCCACATTAGGCGGCAAAAGGCTGCACGGATTGCAAGCGAAATGCGTTCGAAAGAAATTTATATTTTAACAACTTGTTTGAGCTATTTTAAGAGCGCAGATTTACCTCATCATCGGTGTCAACGCAATGTCGATGCTGTTATTTGTGACGTAAGCGTGCTGATCATAAGTGGTTGTAGAGACCGTCACTGTGTCCCCTTTTCGTCTACTTGTACTAGTTGTTGTTGTTGCTGGTGCACGTCGGTCTTCAGGCATTTCATTTTTATATTCTACTCTTTTCTGGTCATTGCCTTCCTTAAGTGCCATTAGCTTATCTATGGTTGTAGTATCATTTGCTGATGTTGTTGCTGTTGTTGCTAGTGTGAATTGATTTGCATTGGCAGTGGGTACACCATGGCAGTGCAGTTTCATCAGCCCCACACACATAACCAGGCTGAAAATGAGAAAATTTGGTGGGCTAAGCATACCACAGGTTCAACCTAAATTAGGTTTTAGGTCCGATCGTCACTTCGAATTGAGAATTTTTTTAAAAATTAAAAAAATAAATGTATGAAGATCTGAACGTTTTTTTATCGGTCAGTTTGATGCTAGTGTAGTTCTACCTGTGCCTGAGAATTGTAGCTTTGTCTTTTTAAGAAAAAAGTTTTTCATACCAGAACTTGATTTTGACCGGCCGATTCTGACAAGTTGTCAGTTTTTGAAGAAAAAGCCGTGTGCTAAATTTTATATCGATATCTCAAAAATTTAGAACTAGTTTCCATATATACAAACAAACGAATAAAATCGACTTAGTTCGTCAAATCATATATTGTATGTATATATATATAGACTCCCAACTTCGTCATGACTGAAGGAGCGGATTATTTTAATGGACTCAGTCCGAAAAATTTGTTTCAAGAGCTCACTGGCTTCAGAAGGCTGCATCGTTTTGAAAATATAGTCCTTGAGCGGAGATAATTGCAGACATCAAATAAAGTAAAGCCTATCCCAAAATATCTTGGTAATAAATGAAACCTCTAGTTATAAAGAAATTCTTGTAAAACAATTAATAGTAACTACATTGTGACGAAAAAAAAAAATCGTGTAAAATCCATGAATTGCTCTTCAACAATCCCTCCGCTTTCGACGGATGTTCACATTCAATGGCCTCAATACGGCCAAATGGAACTCCTTGTTCCACGGATTTCGAAAAAAACGATGACAATCACCTTGACTTTTGACCCGCTTTGGTGTGGTGTTTTGGTTTCGGTTCTTTTTTTCCATTCCGATGATTGTTGACATGTTCGTCGGCAGCTATAATACTCTCCATGAATGTGGGATCGAACTTCGCACGATTAAACATGTCCAAAGGGATCTGCTTACGATACTGTTTTTGGAAAAAATCAAGATACCTTGAGCAAGAACGCGTTTTATACTCAAAGTAGCCACCAAAATCATTCGAACGCACTCGCTAGAGATATCAAGTTCTCTTGCCATCTCTCTAACACGATTGACGATTGACGATTTTCAAGCACCATATCCTTCTATTTTTTAGTATTTTGACCAGTTGAAGAGGTCGAAGATTGTCCAGAACGTGGCATGTCTTCAACGATCTCTCGACCGTCTTTGAAGGCTTTGCACCACTTGTAGGCTTGTGTTTTTGATAAAACTGAATCACTGCTAAGTCTTTTCCGACATTCGCAACGATTCCGCATACGAAATTTAGTTTGAAATACAAAATTGTAGACAATTTTCTGCTTGATATTTTTATCCATTGTAAATATCGCAACACACTACTGAGGTATACCGACTTAAGCAGCTGTTGTTAACATATTGGTTTAACTAGTTGGTACGCCCATATTTGGCATAGAAATTAAGGACAATTCTATCAACTTAGCAAAATACATTTTTTTTTTTGAAATATCATTTACCCGAAAAATTTAACTACAATTTCTGGATGATTTTTTGTCACAATGTACGCCTGTTGCAAAACCTTTTCTCACTATTTAAAGCAAAGTGGATAGTTTTCGCTTACTACTTAACCTAATATGGACAAGGCGGATAATTAATACAATATGATATAATTACTATTGGTCTCATCGTGATTAGGCACATTTAAATAACCAGTTCTTCGCTTGGGCCGAAAAATGTATTTACGAGTATGTAGTCTAAACTGCATAGCTTAGAAAATCTCACCAGAATTTGCAACTATAAGATTATCGCTTATATTTCATGGAAGTACGCATTTATGTTACTCATGCGGACCAAACTTACTGGAAGTTATTGCATTTTTGGTATATACAAATTGGGTATTCCTTTCTGTCTAAGAAGTAAGTCAGTTTACTTTAGCAATTTGATAAAATAAGTTTAATCAACTTTTTAAAATAGTAATTTGTTGGCTGCACTACCTTTCACCGTGGTAGCTTTTTCACACAATTTCTCCTAACCCGTTTGCTAACGTTTAGTCAGTTCCTGTCGGAAGCTCCTTAATCTACAACCAACGGAAGTTGCTGCGTCATGAACTGCTTGAAAGTTGTGTAATGTCGTGAAGTGGCATGCACGTAGAACGTAAACTACTCGTAAATGAGGCTGCCACAATGAAGAAATCACATATCTTACAACAAGACAGGACCCGCAGGAAAATTTTAGTACCATGAAAAAGTACTTACTAAACTTGGTTGGAAAAAAGACGGCCCTATCCCTATCCCTTCATTAAGGTCATTGTACTTCCGAGTGGTAAACAAAGATTTATTCAGCACCTCAATGGATCTAGTATTTTTTTTTTATTTCAGCTGCCTAATGTCTCTTATGTAGGAACATTGGTAGCCATTGAATGTGTATATCCCGTCTGATCCAGCTGAAGCCAAATATAAAGTTGCAGCGTCTCATCAGCCTCCGCACATGCTGTGCATTCTTTCGAATCAACTTTTTCAATTTTCTGAAGCTGGAATCTTAAGTGTAAGTGCCCTGTTGAACTCCAAAATATCACTTAGTTCTCTTTTGCCTAGATGTAGTAGAAGCTGTTTGGTCTACCCACCATAAACCTTACCCCAAAGTAACTTAGTGGTATGGACTGACTTGCTAGTGTTTAAAGATTAAAGATATTCCTTTAATGTTCATTGTGTCAAACAACGCTCGAAAGGAAGGTCTGGAGTAGCTTAAGGGAATCCTGTTCACAGCTGCCTCAGTGCGAGCTAATTTGTCAGCATTTTTTCCTTCTGTTTCTATATGACTGAGTACTCAGACGATATTAACCGGGTTATATACAGAGAGTCTAGTTATTGCCTGCTTGCATAACCTAACGCAGTAAGACTTAGTATTAGCGCTTTCAGATCATATTATCTCACTCTTTCTCTCTCTCATTTTTCATCTTGGCACTTCTCTACCTAACTTTCTATTGCTAGCAACGAAAAAAAATCAATTTCAATTTCACATTACATTACGACATAATGATCTGCTAAAAAAGTCTTGCGGTATTTTCGTTGGTTGTCGCTGAAAGCGCGTAGTTCTAGTTTTATTCGTCGCATCGGGTCATGCTATACCTTTTTGAAAGGCTCATTTCACGCGCTAACACGTGTTTAATTGATTGTCGTTTCTTTTAAGTCGTTCGTGAGTTATAGCGTCGCAAACATGGGGCAAAATAAAGAGAAAATATGGCATATTTTACAGTACTACTACGAGAAAGGCAAAAATACATCTCAAGCCGCCAATAAAATTTGTGCAGTTTATGGACCCGATACACTTTCTATTTCCACCGCACAACGATGGTTTCAACGTTTTCGTTTTGGTGTAGAGTTGGTCGAAGATGCGCCACGCTCCGGAAAGCCTGTCGTCGAAAATTGCGATAAAATCGCTGAATTGGTCGAAAGAGACCGGCAAAGTAGCAGCCGTAGCATCGGTCAAGAGCTGGGCATGAGTCCTCAAAAATTCATTTCAATTTCAATAAAAATACCGCAAGACTTTTTTGACAACCCATTATTACCAAAAAATTTTCCTGCACGTCATGCCCATGCAAAGTCGATTGCCACACATTCATATGGGCACATTCACATGTAACCATAATGACCATCTAATGACACTTAGAATGTGCACGGGTCACATGGGAGTCATAAAATTGCTTAACCACTCTGTTCTCTATGCTTTTACAATTTCTCTCTGTTGTGTTTTCTTTACTTATTTGTCATTTATACATTCTTTCGTTTTGGTTACTTCGCCATTACTACGTTTTAGTGCAAAAAAAAAGAAATATGTGTTATATGTGACAAAGCACGGACTCTGTCACTCTTCTTTAGGCATCTATTTGAATTCCGCTCAGGGCATAGGAGGACACAAAAAATTAAAAATTAAACCATAACAAAGGTCCATTGTAATATCTACATATATGCATTTATTACAAATGCCTAGAAGTGTTTCCGTTAAATGCAGGCTTCTTGTCTGGCACACAAACTTAAAGAAAAAACATTTGTCTTTGAGTTACATTAAAATAATTGTCTGTAATTCGCCGTTAGTAAATGTTTTAGGGCTTTGTTGAAGAAGTAATTGAACTACTTTTTGTGGTTTTAATATTCACGATAATTTTTTGACCTATTCAATATTTTTGGCTACTCAAAATTATATATAGTACTTCTTTAACCCATTGTTCGACAGCTGTTAAATGTTTATATTAGTATTTTGATAGTTAGTTCTAACTAGTTGGTACACCTCAGTAGTGCTTTGTGATTTTTACTATGGATAAAAATATCAATTAGAAAATTGTCTTAAATTTTGTGTTTCTAACCATATTTCGTGTGTGGAATTGTTAGGAATATTGGAAAAGGCTTACGGTGATTCAGTTTTATCAGAAACACAAGTGGTACAAAGCCTTCAAAGATGGACGAAAGATCGTTGAAGACATGCCTCGTTCTGGACGACCTTCGACCTCTTCAACTAATAAAAATCTTAAAAAAGAGAAGGATATGGTGCTCGAAAATCGTCAATCGTTTTAGAGTGATGGCAAGAGAGCTCGACAACTCTAGTGAGTCCGTTCGAATGATTTTGGTGGCTACTTTGAGTATGAAACTTGCGCGAGTCATACTGATTTTTTTCAAAAAGAGTATCGTAAGTAGGTCTCTTAGGACAGGTTTGGTCCAATCCCACATTCATGGAGAGCATTGTAACTGCCGATGATAGATGGGTTTATGAGTTTGACCTACAAACAAGTCAACAATCATCGAAATGGAGGGAAAAACACTAGATGTAACTAAAAAAGGCACGCCTTGCTGCATCGTGATTTTTTTCCGGTCAGGCAGACAACCGTAAGGAGTTCTGTTTGGCCGTTTGCCTAAGAACATTCGTCGAAAACGAAGGGATTGTGGTAGAGCATGCATACGAGTATGCATCGAGTCGCGATTGTTACCGAATTTAAAGCCAATTTTGGCTCCGTGTGATTTTTCCTTGTTCCCCGCATTGAAATTGTCGCTCCGTGGAACCCGTTTCCAGTCGATCGAAGAGACAAAACATAATTCGCTGAAGGAACTGAAGGGTATCCCAAAAAGTGATTATGAAAATTGTTGGCATAAGTGTAATCCATCTGCTGGGAATTACTTTGAAGTCAACAAAACATATGTATATTGATAAACAATTAAATAATTTGAGTTTTAATTACACTTTCCGGTTTTGCTTTTTGGTATTTTTTGTCGCAAATAACTTTTTTTCTGCAAATTGTCACATGCTCAATTGCTCACATTACATCGGAAAGTGAGGACAAACCTTTTGTTCTCTTTTTGAGTAAAAGCCACAGCGAAATTTAGGAGAAGCTAAATGGAATACGTGACAGACTTCAGATATCTGGCATCAAACGCAGTTGTACTGTTATCAAACCCATATTACTAAAAACACAGTAAAAAAAGGTTGCATTAAGCGCTGAGAAACAACAACCGTGTTTGGAGCATTGTAATCTTTACAGATAAGCCAACTTTTGTATTGTTCAAACTTTCTTTGGCTCTAAAAAAAGAACAAACATTTATATGTACAAGGAAATATTAGGCAGCCCCAAAAGCTGCATATCTATGGATACTTCTCTTGGTTTGGATTTCGAAGTGCTTGATAAATTGAATGATAAAATTGCATAAACAGTAACTGAAATCAGCTGAACTGCGTTACCATTATTGGATACTTCAAGAAGATAATGATCCGAAACATAAGAATATACTCAATGGAAACAAGAATACTATGTTGTTACTTTAGATTGGCTATCAGAGTTACTGGACGCCAATCCATAGGAGAATGTCCGGGATTTACTGAAAGTCAGAATAACAAGAAAACATGTAACGTCAACAAAAGATTTTATTCGGCTATACCAATATATCTGGCGGTCGCTTCTTAAGGAATATGCTGGTAATTAGGTTGCAAATTGCCATCAAAGATGCCAGACGATAATAGACAACGCGAGACATTGCCACAAGTATTGAATAACCGTCAGCTACAACAAAAATCGACTCTTTGGATAACGAGAACGTTATCCTTTGAACGCTCTGTACTTCAATGTTTTCTTTTCATTATGCCACAGTTATGTATTATAAAATTAATTTGTATGCAATTTCAAGTTTTCTATTATGCGTATTGTAAATTTAATTGGCTCCAAAGCTGCAAATACTTCTTGAAAGAAATGTCAAAGGTATGAAACATTTTTTATTTTACTAAATTATTCAAAAATTAAACATTTAGCAAAAATTCTCATTGTTTCAGCCGTGATTGGTGAGTGTGACGGAATTTTGTTGCGCAACACAATTTCGTTGCAGTGGTTTAATTTTACTCCAGCACTCGAAATTAGTTTAATAGAGGCATTGAGCTGTTCATTTATTATTTATACCGATATTAACAGTATCCCTCACACACACGAACGCACAAGTGTGCACATCTGAATGTATTTTAAAACAATTCTCACATACGAATTAATTTCTTCCCCTGATTACAAGCGCACAAGTCGTCTCCATACGCACTAAACGAAAGTGAATAAAAGTTAAAACAGCTAAGTGAAGAGAGAAATGCACAGTTAAAAGACTTAGTACAAAGTGGACCCAAGCACCACTTATGACGACCGTGATTCTCCTTTCGCCATTCACACTTTGCCAGCACTTTTGACGTGCACCACAATTAAATTCTTCAGCGAAACTATTCACAAACACGCCTCATTGTTCTCGCCGTGAAAGCGAGTGTGTTGAGAGTGTTTGTGTGTGCGTGAATGCATTTGGGAGATGTGCGCATGTTTAAGGACAACAAGTCATATAAATTAACAGACCACAGGCAGACGAAAAGCAAGTGCGCAGCCAACAACAATAGTGATGAAAGCAACATTTTTATACTCCGGCACCCTGTTGCTACATTAAACTTTACTTCCATGATGGTCTGAAAAGGCTTTATGGGGTCCGGTGTGAAAATTGGCACCGCCCACTTTTTGGTGAAATCACATATCTCGGGCCTCGGCCAACCGATTCAACTAAATTTAGCACATGACTTTCTTCTCATATGCCTATGTCACAGAAAGTGGACGAAATTGGACTACAACCACGCCTACTTCTCCTATAACAGAAATTTAAATTCCATTTGATTCTTTCACTTTCCAGTAAACAAATCAAGAAGTAATTAATGTTACTGGATAACACTTTGCACTAATAACTCCTTTAAAATTGTCCAAATATGTACCGAATATGTAGACCCCTGAAATTTAGAAAGAATCTTGTTCTGACAATAGTAATTCTGTGCACCATAAATGTACGAGTATTGTGTATTGAGTTGGGTCTATACTTCTCTGAGAATACTTGATATACAGATTTTCGAACTTCCAGGTGACTTTATGCTGCATATATCGGCCAATACGCATAACAGTGCATCCTCGCGCCAACAATGGATTGAATTAGGGAAAAACTTGACCTTCCTCCCATATATTTAATATCAGGATTTTTGAACATCCGGCTGACATTGCTTCATGTGATTGGTGGTTGTACGAGTATGTGAGGTACCTTAATGAAATCATGGAAACATTTTCTTAGTATATGGCATGATAATAGTTAATGGATCAAATCGGCTCGATACTACTCCATCTCCAATTTTCGTTTTTCTAACAAATCTTAATCCGAATTTGTCGCTCAGTGTATGAGTTATATAGAGTGTATGTATCTATTAATAAAATTGCTTATATATCGATCCTCTGGTTGAGGTTTTACATCTTAAGATACGAGGTGTGTTCAAAAAGAATCGCGAATTTTGTGTTTTTTCAAAAATTATTTATTTATTCATGAATATCTACTTTGTCCCCTTCAAAGTAATCCCCATGAGATATTATACACTTGTGCCAACGGTTTTTTCAATCTTCGAAGCACTTCAAAAAATCATTTTTTTTTATCTTCTTCAGCTCCTCCTTCGATGCCGTCTTCATCTCGAAAGGAGAGGCGTAACGTCGTCCTTTCATGGGCCTCTTCAGTTTAGGGAACAAGATAAAGTCACAGGGGGCCAGATCTGGGGAATACGGTGGCTGCGGCATCATTAGTGTGTTGTTTTTGGCCAAAAAGTCGCGCACAAGCAACAATGTGTGAGCAGGGCCGTTATCGTGGTGCAAAAGCCAATTTTTGTTCTTCCACAAATCCGTGCGTTTCTGGCGGATTGCTTCGCGCCAATCGATATGTTTAGGTTTTCACCAACTTCTCTAACGGTGATTCGACGATTGGCCAATACCATTTTCTCCGCTTCATTAATTTTTTCGTCTGTTGAAGTGCACGGGCGTCCGGCACGCTCTTCGTCGTTCACATCTTCTCGGCCTTCTGAGAACATTTTGTACCACCGATAAACGTTGCTTCGGTCCAAGGTAGCTTCTCTGTATGCCACAGTCAACATTCGGAATGCATCCGCGCACTTAATTTCGTTTTTCACACAAAATTTGATACAGGTTCTTTGATCCATTTTTTTGAATAGGTAAAAATCGAAGACGATCCAAAACACATTCAAGCAAAGCAGCTGTCAACAATTAAATGAACATTCAAAATGGCCGAGCTTGTCGGCATAAGTGAGAGACATGAGTACCAACATAACGCCACAAAAAATTCGAAATTCGAATATACGTAACCTGCGAAAATTCAAAATTCGCGATACTTTTTGAACACACCTCGGAAATGCACCTCTCCCATACGATGCCAAATGTCCGCTGTTACTACATAAAAATTCGCACTTCGTTGCGACTTATTTATAGTTCCTGCACTTTCGAAACACCACGCTGATTCAAAAGCGTTGGTTGCGCTTCTTCGAGAACGCATATACATACATAACTGATTAATGCAAGAGGAGCTTGCAGTAGAACTGAAAGAAACTGTACAAGCTGCGCGAATTGAAGGAGGCATTTCTAGCGCAGTCAACGGTAGAGAAGGAATTCGACGCAGAACAAGGATTCAGCTTCACCTTTATACCACCCAGGGCGTCGCACCTTGACGGATTATGGGAGGCCGCGGTGAAATCCGCCAAACATCTGGTCTTTCGCGCACTCGGCAACGTTTTTCTCACAGCTGAAGAACTGTCAACATTACTAGACGAAGTGGAAGCCATTCTCAATTCACGTCCACTATCGCCGTTTAACCAGGATCCCAACGACAGGGAAGCACTAACTCCAGCACACCTGCTAATCGGTTGCCCTCTGCAAGCACTGCCACCAGCACAAGTGCCAGTGGACTTAATTCGTTACTGCGAGAGATGGCAACTTGTTTGCTGCTGACTTTACTCCATATAGATATAGATTGGTCATGTTATTTGGGTACTTTAATGAAATCCAGAGGCATTTTGCTAATATTTGGCATGTTAATAGGATTTGCTATTGACAAAAATTACCAAAATCTGATCTATACTATCCCCAAATCCCATATTTATACGCTCAACAGTGTATATTAAGTTTGTCACGAAGTTTGTAACACCCAGAAGGAAGCGTCGGAGACTATAAAGTATATATATATAACTGATCAGTATGTTGAGCTGAGTCTATTTAGCCATGTCCGTCTGCCTGTCTGTCCGTCGGTATATACTATACGAACTAGTCCCTCAGTTGTTAAGATATCGTTTTGAAATTTTGCAAACGTCATTTTATCTTCAAAAAGCTGCTCATTTGTCGGAACTGCCGATATCGGACCACTATAACATATAGCTGCCATATAAACTGAACGATCGGTATCAAGGGCTTGTACAGAAAACTTTTGCATTTGACGTGGTATCTTCACGAAATTTGACATGAATTACTGCTTAAGGTAATAATATTATCTCCGAAAAAATTGTTCAGATCGGATTACTATAGCATATAGCTTCCATATAAACTGAACACAAAGTTACTAAAAGAATTGCATCTGTGAATGGTATATTAGCTTCGGTGCGGCCGAATTCTTGTTGAATATAAAATTTGCCAGGACTTGAAGGAATTTCTCGGACTATGATTCTTGCAAGATTCAAGGGTATGAAACGTTTGTCTCCATCCGAACTTGTTTTTAATTTAATTTGTTTATTCTTAAATAATACTAAATTAAAGAAACAATAGAAAATATTACGGCAAAAATATCATTTGTTTTTTTGTCAATTGTCAAAAGGCGCTTGAATGAATGAATTTGTGCCTCCAGACTAGAATGCTCTATTAAATAAACTATTTTTGGTAATTTAACAGCTAAATTAAGTTATGAATTTACAGATTTTCATAAAATTACTACCAAAAAACTTTTAAATCATTTCACAGCCACTTACTTAGTTGAGCGAGAACGCAGAAAAAGACGCTAATTGTGTTATTTTCCACTTATTTTTTATGCTTTCAGAAATTGAATAACGACCGCACACTCACACACACATGTGTAGCTCATGCAAAATGACAATATTCCCACATAAATAACAACACATAAATGTGGCAACTTTGCAAGCCGTGAATAACGGTGAGTCACGCCTTTCATTTACTTATTAGCGTTTTTTACACGCTTGTATTTATGTATTTTTCCCGTATTTACGCGCGTCAAATATAAGTTAGCGCATCCATCAGCGCGATGCAGTTTACTGTTGTTGTACAGTTATGCAGTTCTTATGCCTCTCGGCATTTTTGTTGTTGTTATTAAACTTGTAACTTGTTTGATTTTTCGGCTGTGGGTGTAAGTCAGTGTTTACCTTACACTCCATCTCGGTTGATGCGTCGTTGTCACTCGTCCGCTCATCACCTGAAGAGGAGGAATGTAGATTCCCAAACAGGCAAGCAGGTGCCGTTAGTGTGCTGTGCTATTTAGTTACTTTTCAACCAATAGGTTTTTTACCTTTAGGTGCAGCATGCGTTCATATCCGTCACATGGGTGGCCATGTATAGGCGTAGCCAGGTGACACAGTGTGGCAAGGACATGTGGTTGCCTTTATATGTGTACCATACATAAATATATGAAAATGATTGTAGTTAAGTCGCAAAAGCGATTTTGCTGGGAACTTTCAAATATTTTAAAATTAGTTGGGATTTCTTGGCGTCATATACCGAACAATAATTTCTCAAAAGGATGCTCTATTCGGCATTTTGACTGTATGCTTTTTAGATAATGTCAATGCTACTTTTGCAAGAAATCTCTACGTACCCGAATAATTCTAACCAGACTTACTTTTTTAGCGCACCACCCCAAATCTAATTTCCATAATTTGACAAAAAAGTCAGCGATCATTAAGAAGGTCCTGCGAAACCAGGTAATCTATGGGAATTTTCAACTAACTAAATCTAGGTCTTTACAACGATTTAGAACCCAGTGCCACCAATTAATCTTCGAGCCAAAATAATACCCTGTATTTCCTTCTCAAAATCTGGAAACCTCATCATATCTCTTAAGGATTTTTCCCGCGGATCCATAGATCCACCTATTTTATAATATCCTGATATCTGCCACAAAGTTTGTAACACTCAGTCAGCACAGACCCTCTCAAAGATCAGCATGATGAGCTGAATCGATTTACTCATGCTTGTATATAAGCGAACTAGCTCCTCAGTTTTTGAGATATTGACTTGAAATTTCGCACACATCTTTTTATCCCCAAAAAGCTGTTCATTTGTCGAAACTGTCGATATCGCAACACTACTGTATATAGCTGTCATAAAAACTGAACGAACGCTTGTACGGATACCTTTTTCATTTCACAAGATCATTAAGAGATTTAGCATGTATTTTTGTCTAAAGTATTGGTACAACTGTCGAAAAAAGTGCTCAGATTCGATCATTATAGCATAATGTTGCCTTAAAAAGGCAATGGTCGGAATAAAGTGCTTGTGTGGAAAACTTTTTCGTTTGAGAAGATATTTTGACGAAATTTTGCAGCAGTCATAACATAACGGGTTTTCGGGTAGACCGAAAAAGACAGCAAACGCCGCCATATTTTGAGACTTCTCTTCTGTAAGATTTGCAATTTCATCATGGAAAGAGATACGATCCAACAAAGAGTCGCCACAACTTTAAGAGCGCTACGTTCAATTTATGGTAGTTATATTCGTTCTGTTAAATCAACAATTGATTGTTTATTGGATAAGGCACAGTATAAAATGTTCCCGTGCTAGTGAGACAAAGATGTGCTCGTAGTCTCAAGAATATTGTTGCCGCTAGCGCATCTATTGAGGAAGACCCAAGTCAGTCTCTTACACGTCGTTGGGCATCTCTGTGACGTCGTTGTGGCGAATTTTGCGAAAAGATCTTGGCCTACATCCTTAAAAGATCAAATTGACGTAAGAACTAAATCCGCTTAACCACCAGAATCATCGCATGTTTGTGAATTGGGCTGAGCAACAACTTGAAAATGATCCGGATTTTCATAGAAGAATCATCTTCAGCGATGAGGCTCATTTCTGACTAAATGGCTTTATCTATAAGTAAAATATGCGCTAATGGTCAGGCAGCAATCCACATGTACGCCATGAGTCACAATTGCATTCCGAAAAAATTACGGTTTGGTGGGGCTTATGGGCCGGCGGCGTCAACGGGCTGTACTTCTTCCGTAATAATAAAGACCGGCACGTTGCTGTGTTTGGATATCGCTACCACTCAATGATAAATGCATATTTTTGGCCCAAATTGGATGATATGCATTAGGACAATATGTGGTTCTAATAGGAGGGCGCCGCAAGACACACAGCGAATGTCACAATCGATTTATTGAAAACCAAATTTGCCAGTATTGGCCGATTTGGGCTTGAAAAATTGGGTTCAGCATCTGGACTTCTGCAAGCGTGCCCTTGGTGGTCAGGCAATGGCATCGAATGTACCTTCACAGGAATAAAAAATTGTATTGATATCCCAAACCGTTTTTTTTTTGGAGCTCTCTTATCGAAAAACCTGTTAGTTGCCATACCAATCGATCGGCCAAAGTTCTAATAAATAATCTTTTATATATATTGATTTAGATTTTTTTTCTACCAATTTCGCATAAGTATTACGAATTACGATGACAAAACTATAACTTTCGTCAAAGTTTTGTTGAGCTTATGTCATCCCTGCAATAACTGTGACGGGGGTTCGGAATGAGTGCGGGATTAGCTGCAAGCGAGCTTGTGGCTATTTGCATTGTAAAACTTTTAAGTTAATCAAGCGATTCATTTTTTTTTTCCTATGAAGAGACTAATTCTTTCCTATAAACAGGAAAATTGAAAAAAAGACTAATAAAGAAAAATCTTAAAAAATGCCAAATTCTTGTATGTACTGGCATTAAATAGATGATATTAGCAAAAATATTTGACTAATTTATGTCTAATTATACTCTTCAGTTGTTTGTGTGTGTTTAATTAATATTTCTAATTTTCTCTGTTTATGAACTGTATTAATTATTATGGTGACTTGAAGCCTTCTTGCAGTTTAGATATTCTTTACCTTCGGAATCCGGTACTTTAGGAATATGAGCTTTTGTATCTTAACTGCTTTCCGGCATTTAGACCATAGCCGTAAGTAGACTAAATACCTTAAAAATATTGAATTTTGGTTTGATGAGTTTTTAACTAGTTCGTAACTAGTTCAACACAAGTATGCGTTACCTAAAAATTCCAGAAATTTGTCCACTAGTTATTCTACTTCCCCACACCGTGATGGAATTTAATTTGGTATGATTTTGTATGTTGCGGCTGGTGCGTGTCCACTTAGCCACAGCATACCGCAGCTAGGCTGGACAACGTGACGTATGAGCAATTTTCAAACCGTGTATGTAAATGTATGAAGAGAGGTATTGTGACTTAAATTTTTGCACTAAAATACTTCAACTTGATGTGGCATTTACCAAAGAATGTCTTGGCAAAGGCAATAAGGGAAATAAAGCTGGAGTGATGCCTCCCACTCACTTCTTTATACGTGCATGTGCCTTGAATGGCTTTGCGTACCTCCAGGCGTGCACACAAGCTATCAATGCACTCAAGCCGCACACGCAGCTGACATTCAGCAACTAATCTTAGGCACTCAATTTGTTTCGTTTTTTCCCCATCTTTTCGTAACTTAACATTCGAGAGCAGTTTAGTGGCTGTGTGGCAATATCCACATTTTGTTTACACCCAAAAACGCCGCCGGCTATTTACTTGTGTCCTTTCAAGCGCTGCACTTATGCTTTCTCACTAACTCGCAAGCAGCTTTAGTCATGTTATTGCAGGTCAGACTGTCCAAAATAAATACGCGCGTACTTGACTTAAAGTCATACGCTCTACTCTCTCGCTTATGTTGGCTTTGTTGTTGTCACTGTTGCTGCTACTTCATGAAATCATGAAAAATGGGTCAATGCAAATTATTTTATATTTCGCTAATTTGAATGGAACACTTGCTGCAGCTTATTCACCCCTGCATCCTCCAGCGGCGACGTCTCGCTTTCACGCTTTGCTGCTTTGATGCCTCAGTTGAATGCAGTCGCCTCCCAATTCACTATTTTTGTTTGCCCCGTTAGAGCTACTTTCACCCAAATTGGGGGTGCCGCGTCACTTGTTGGTCGTCGTCTTCAATTTATATCTTTCAGTTGAAATTCACAAATTTGCGCAAAAGGCGCTTTCTCATATTTTTCATAATTAGCCATCTGCATTTGACTTCGCTTAGTTAACTAAAGTGAGGCTTATGCATAACGCCCTACAACAACAAAATACCATAAAGTGCATCTGATATCAATATGAATAGCTTATATTATAGTTAAAATTTTGATTATATTAGAGAAAACAGTTTTTTCTTATAAAGTTTATTACTAAGACAACAAAATATTATAAAGAGCAAAACTTCCAGTTTAGTAGAAATTTTCTGCTCTACAAAAATGGCCACCCAATTTTTTATTTGTTTCTAATTATTATATTATTATTATTTTTTGTTGATTTTTGATGGTGAATATCTCGCAAACTCTTAACTTAGTCGAAAAATTACATGGATAATTTTTGTAGAGCAGAAATATTTTTAGAAGACTGCGCTTTTAAAATTAATTTTTTTTCATTGATTAAAAAATATGTTTAAAAAAAAGTAAAATTTTTATATTTTTTCTAGTAGTTGGAAGTTTGATTAAATTTTTTTTAAATTGTGTGATATGAAGAAAAACTAAAAAAAAAATAGAAAACGGGAAAGACCTCCTCCTATTATTTAAAAAGTTATATTTGGAGATGTCTATGAACAAATTTTTCAGTGTACGAAGTGAAAAAACTTTCCCTTTTTTTGATCCACTCTAGTTTCTATATATTTATATATTAGGGCGTTTTTCTTCTTTGAACTATCAATTTGTTTTAATCCCGTCACGAAATTTCCTTGGAAATACCCTAAACAAATTTCCCTGAAAATTTTAGCCCTTAATATTAACATTAAGAACTGGACCAAGGCCTGTAAAAATTTTCCATTGAAACTACACTACAATCGTGAGTTTTTATCTTTAAATTCCTACAGATCAGAGGTATTTTATGGCATAGCTTTGACTTTGGACGCATTTTTCTCAAAAATGTTCACTCTACAAAAGTGCCCAGTGCAACAAAGTAGTAAGTCACACCGGCGAGGTAGTACGGGGCTCTAAGCCCCGTAGATAGAATCTTATAGATTGTATGTATTGGGTCAGTGGCATTCTTCTTACAGCGCGAAAATCGGTGAAATCGGACTACAACCACGCCTACTTCCAATATTGCACAATATTTAATTCCATTTGACATTCACTTTCCAGTACAAAAATCGAGAACCAATTAATATGACGGAATAAAACTTTGCACGAGTAATACCTTCAGAGTAAGCCACCTTATGAAAAAAATTGTCCAAATCCAACAAAACCGGATTAAGCCCCTAGGTACCGAATATATAGACTTCAGACTTTCGACCGAAAATATCGGTCACGGTAAATGTATGAGATATACAATTGAAATTCAGAGCGAAAATCCATATGTCGACTAGTGCGTTAGAATTTGCTCTCTTTATCGATTATCCAGTGAGCATTTCATAACATTTCATTGATTGGAAGTGAAGTTATTGCGTTTTAAGTGTCAGTATGTTTGTGTTATCGGTGCGAAAATGAGTTTCGAACAAAGAGCTAAAATTAAATTCTGTTTTAAAATTGGTAAAACTTTTACCGAAACGCTTATGGCGATGATTGCCTATCCCGTAGCAGAGTGGTTTCAACGTTTTCGAAGTGGTCGTGAGGACTTAAATGACGATCAACATGTGGGCCAATCAAAATCCGTGATCACCGGAAATTCCACCGAAACTGTGCGTGAATTTATCAAAAATTAGTCGAAATCACCATTGAAATTAATTCATGGAAATGGAATTGAACATCTCCAAAACATTGATGTATCGTATTTTGACCGAACATTTGGGTTTACGAAAAGTGTGTAAACGGTTTGTTCCGCACAAATTGACTGACGACCAAAAATTGCTCAGAATCCAACATTCGAAGGACGCTTGTGATCGATTATTTGACTAAAAATCGCACTTTAACTATTAACCACTCCCGTATTCACTCGATATGGCACCGTGCGACTTCTTCCTTTTCAGAAAAATTCCGAAAAAACCATTCGTTTTTTTTTTTTTTTTTTTTTTGTATGTCATATTCCTGATATGTCAATAATATGGATCCTTTATAAATGTCATTATTCCGTAACAGCGGAACTCTATGATGACTACTAAAACGGAAGTAACATTAAAAATCAGATTTCTGCGAAACGATCTCGTCCTACCAGTACCTGATATACGGCTAGATAATATTTGGCATTTACCTAAGTTAATAAATGATGGAAAACCAAAATGTGATCATCCTAATCGTTCATCAGGTACACAAATTTATTGCATAAAAAGTGGTAAATTTGTTAATCGTCACATCAAAATTGTTTTCTGGATACATATAAACTAGTGTATCTTTTATCAGTTTAACAATAATCTTAATGAAATTTCAATAAAATATGGATTTTAGTAAAATATGTATTTAAAATGTATTTCTCTAATGAGTACCTAGTGGTCCATCAAAGGACCAACAATTATAATACGTATAAAAATTTTGAAGGAATTAGGCTTTTAAGGGTTAATATAAAGATTTTAGAATTTTTGAGTGATTTGATACCGCATACTATCGACCAATATATGAGTAATCTCAAGGAAATTATGGAGGGAGCCTGCCTCCCTCGATTTTTTGAAGATTTTTTTTGGGAGGGAAGGAAATAATTGATTACAGCGAAATTTGTAGAGTTTATAATTATACATATATTCAAACATCAGCTGAAAATTTTTGGATACGAAATCTTTGATATCCTGCCTTTGAGAAGCAATTACCTTATGCATCTGGCATGTGGATTTGTCGGACGACGGGACAAAAAATTCAAAGAGACTTATATTTGTTAATGACTTATCTTCTAGTTTAACTAAAAAACTTCCAACAAACAACAACAACAAAAAGTGTAAAATTCAAAATTTTTTTAAAAATTAAAAAAAGTTGTTTTTGACCAAAAAAATTTTACTTTATGTTGTTCAAAAATAAGTTCAAACTTGACTTTTCATAGTTTTTTTGTAGTTTAAATAAAGATAATTTAATGCCAAAAATAATCAACTTTGCCCCAATTCTATACGACGGTTAGCTATTTTTCTATCCTGCCCGCCAATTAAGAAAAATCGTAAAAATGAAAACCGAGAAATCGCGCGTCAAAGTTTTCGCTTTTTGCCCAAGCGCTCATATATCAACTAGACGCTCGGTCACTATTCTTCTTCTAGCTTCGACAATATTTCGAAATCCCATATATAACTTTTTGGACATATTCTTAGATAATTTTTAAAGAGATTTGAGCAAAACAAAAAAAAATCGATTTTTTTAAGTTTCTAAAGTATGCTCCCCCTTTATGTATCTGTGTGCCTAAAATATATAAAATTCGGAGAAAACTCGACCTATACCCCATATAACTAATATAGGAATTTTTGAACATCCGGCTACCTTTACACATGTGTTTGGGGTTGGTATGTGAGGTACCTTAATGAAACCCTAGGGACATTATATTTGTGTGTGGTATTGGCAAAAATAGTTAAAAGCGGCTCGCTGCTCCCCACTCCCATATACTTCATATATGTATGTATAATGATTTTCGGTTTTCTAACAAATCTTATGAACATGTATATCAGTATATGAGCTATATATACACAAGTATATATATGCTTGGATTCCTATTCTATGGTTAATATTAAAATTTACACTCTTTAATAATTCTTTACCTAAACATTTCACTGCTTAGCAAATTCTAGAAAGCAGCTAAATGAATGGGGTGACAAAAATCCATTTAATTAAGGGTATAGTGTTTTGCTTACGTCAAAAGTGTCAATACCAAACAAAAACAACAAAATAGTAAAGCTCAAAATGTCATAGTTATGAACGTAGGGTTGCACTCCTGCCAGTAAGCCAGCCAGCAAGCGTTTAATTTCATTGCTTGTCACTGTGCTTTTGCTCCAAATCTAATTCTAATTGTGTAGTACACATACACATGTACGCGTAGGTAAGCGCTGCTAGATCTCATAACACAGAGCCGCACAAACAATGCTGAGACAGCTGCCGCACTACAAATCGATAATTAATATTCAATAATTTGAAATCTCGAATCTAAAATCTGCCGTTGCCAAAGAAAAGGCAGAGCGCACATTTCTAGTGCTAAGCACACATACACGCATATGCATGCATGCCAACATGTGTATTGGTGTGTATGAGTACACTTAAGCGTTCAAACAATGCCACCACACACTCGGTAATAGTGACGTACTCATTTGCATTAAGTTGACTGATTTACTAAAGCGAGCATGCGGGTTTATTTTATAGGCATGCACACACCAATACATATGTACATGTGCATGTAAATGTGTGTGTATGTGCGTCATATTTTTGTAATTATGTGCCTTAGATGTCAGCCTGCAGCGGCAACACATCCGCTTGCCGTTCGATTCGTCGCTGGTGCAAATCTCTTTGACATGTGTTGCTGCTGTTGGCTACAGCGTGCTCCTAGTGTTGTTGTGGTTGTTGCTGTTGCACTTGCAGCAAACACTGCAGTCTGTAATATTTTGCTGTCTTAGCACAATCGCCGCGCTGTTGTCAACCATTGCTTTGTTTAGGTTAAGTGTTGTAGCAGAACCTAATTTTTGTTTTTGGTTTGAATACGCTAGTACATTGTTGTTGTAATAGTGATTTTTTATTAATCAATAATGTAATAAAGCGAACAACCAACTAAAATGCAAACTGTGAACAATTGGAAGCAGATATAAGTAGGTGCTTTATAACTTTGATATTGCTCGGATTTTGTCATATTCAAAGAGTTTCCTAAAGAGTTCTATAGGAATCTCAATCTACTAGTTGGTAAATCCTGGGGCTATAAGCCAAGGATTGTTAGCTCTTTGTAAACCATGATTGTGCAACCGATAATCACGTATGGGGCGGTGGCTAGGGCATAAAAAGCTTCGCAAACTTCAGTAGGCTGCATCGACTTGCATGCGTCTGCATGTCGGGTGCAATGAGCACTTGTCCGACGGCAGTACTTGAAGTCAGTCTTGAGCTTCCAGCACTTCAACTAGTAATCGATCAAGAAGCCAAACACACATTGTTCCAAATGTCAGCATAATTGTATGGCAGAGGTAAGGTAATCTCCTCCCAACGCATGAAGGACCTCAATGGCGAAATACCACCGGCTCTTTTCCAAAGGGACAGCATTACCAAAAGTGTAAACTTTACTATGAAGTTCAACGTTACACTTGGCAGTAAGGCTGCCAAGGCTGAATGGAATGTTTCCACTCTCAAACTACTGCTTAGGGTTAGTAAAATCAAGTGGTACATCAATGGCTCGAAAACGTCGGAGGGAATTGGTGGTCCATACATTTGTGAAGTTTTCTGGCAAAAGTCTTTGCCATTAGTCGGTGCATAGAGGTAAACCCCCAACTCAACTATCGCAATGATCGTATAACCATACTTATCGATAGTCAAGCGGAACTTAAAGCCTATGAGAATAAATCGCTACAAGTGCGGGATTGTAGAGCACGGCTGAATAGTCTAGCGTAACGTTACCAAAAGAACCTCATCTGGATGCGCGGTCAAAACGGTATAGCCGGGAATGAACTGGCTGATGAACTGCACTAACATGACAGAACCTGAATCCTTTATCGCGATGGGTCCTCATATCACAAAGGAGTTGCTCCGCAAAAAGCCTCAGCTGGTTTAAATATGTAATCAACCTTCATAGGGACAAATTCAGGCTACTTATCGCATTCTACACTGGTCACTGCAAACAGAAGAAGCACTTATATAACATGGGCGTAGCTTATTGCGCGCATTGCCGGTTCCGCGACTTGGAGTCCTTAATTGACTGTATAGCAGTCTACAGACGTAGGTTGAAGGTCCTAGGATCTATGTTTCCATATTGTGATCACGTCGCTTCGTTAGCACCCAGCTGTATATTGGACTTTATCAATATGCTGGAGCTAAGTGATGGCACAATAGACCTAAGGTCGCAGTACCATCCTCGTCTATTTAACTGTCTGTCGCTACTGAAAATATAAAGCTTCCTTTTCCATTGAGAGATCCAAATTTCGTGGGGTATGTCCATATTTTTTATTTGGCATATTTGGCACTGTTAACTGAGATACTTCAAGGACGTTCAGCCTTTACCGATTCATTAATCTCCTCATGATATTTTATTTTCTTTGACCGAGAATTCTTTCCAGCACTCAACTTAACTTATTCTTTAATTTGTAAATGTCTTTGACTTACTTATCTTTCTAAGTGATTCAAAACAGCTGATGGACAACCCTCTTAAAACATCTATAAATAGATCTTAACTTAGTTTGTACATATCATGACCCTTTTGTTACCTCTTCTCTTTTTCAGTTTTCTTCAGAAATCTATGCATTAGTGGGAGATATTACTGTTTCAACTCGCATCAGTTAATATTCAGCTCTAAAGCAAGGAATTTTTTATAAATATTTTTTTTTGTACCAAAAACTTATGAAAATCATAAAATGTTGCTTATTATTAGACTAATATTCCAATAAAAACATTTATATTAAACAATGAAATTATTTTTTTTTCTTTTTAATATTTATCATTTGGTTGAAAAATGCTTTCCTCGAAGTTATCATAGCTCGTACTTTACTTTAAAGTGATCTCATCATTGAATATCAGCTAATCGAGGCTGCTTAAAACAGATCTTCTTACCTCACATGCAGAAAGATCGCTTAACAAAAGCGATAGTTTTTTTCAATAGCCTCTTTTTTAGAGATCACGCGTAAGTCGTGTTAAGCTACCATATTATTTTTGTTCAGTTGGCTTTTCATCATGGAAGGACTTAAGTACACCTGAACAAGATTTACAAATTGTTCAACTTTATTACGAAAATTCACTTTCTGTAAAGAATGTGATTTGTGCGCTTCGCTCAATTTATGGTCAACATAACTGACGTACTGTACGTGCTATTCGTAACACCATAACCCATCTTGAGACTCAGTCTTCAATATTCGATAATATTAGGATATTGAAGGAAATATAGCAGCCGCCGTTGAGAGTGTACATGAAGACCGAAGAGAGTCGATTCGGCGCCGTTCACGACAACTTGGACTGACGTATGGAACGACTTGACTCATTTTACGTCGAGATTTTAAATTGATAGCGTACAAACTGCAGCTTTGGCAAGAACTAAAGCCGCTCCACCTTCCCAATCGATATCGCTCCGCTGTTAGGGCTCTTGAAAAGTTCCAAGAAGATCCGACGTTTTCGACCAAAATTTTGTTCATCGATGAGGCCCATTTCGGGCTCAGTAGGTGTATAAAGAAGCAGAATTGCCGCATTTGAGACAACGAACAACCTTGAGAGAATCTGGGGTTACCGTTTCATTCCAAAAAACAATGGTTTGATATGGTTTGTGGGCCGGTGGATCAATATTTCATTTGGTTTCAACAAAGCGGCACCCATACTTTGCATAAATCCATGGATTTATTGAGAGAACACTTCGGTGAGCAGATGGTTTCCCGTTTTTCCCGGTCGATTGGTGTGGTATCGTTAGACTTTTTCCTGCAAGATATATAAAGCCTAAAGTCTATGCGAACGATCTCGCTGCGTTTCAGGCCTTGGATTAAAACATCCGCGTGTCATTCGTTAGTTACCAGTGGAGATGCTCGAACGAGTCATGAGACGTAGCCGTGGCCAACATTTGAAAGAGATAAACTGCAAAAAATAAGTGCCAAGGAATATTCTTTCGAATGAAAATAAACATTCCCCATTAAATTGAAAGTTTCTGTGTTTTTCTTTAAGTGAAATGGACCAATCTTTATAACTCGTTTTCGGAAATTATATTTACTTTAGCGACTTATTGTGGGCGATTTACTTTCTGTTTTTGCACCCGATACCCATTACATCCTTTTACATACTGTGAAAGAATTCCAACACCCTCATATCTGACTATGATTTTAACTTGTCAATTTCAAACATCGGGCTTGTATCAAATTTGAACGTTTATTTAAGGAAAACATGTACAATAGTACTATTATTCAATGTACTGCCCAATTGAAGCTACATATAATGTTTTCCCATATTTCAGACAATTTGTGGATTCCATGCCCAAAGGACTGCGCAGCTTGTCGCTCAAGAATTAATTAAACCACTTTTTTATACCCTGTGCTGATATGAGCCGTATCAGAGTTATGGCGTTCTGGATTGAGCAAAACAAATGATATTCAGAAGGAAAGAGATCTGGGCTCTAAAATGGTTGAGACAAAACTTCCCTGTCTCTGTTCTTTCAATTGTTTTTAACTGGTCGTGCAACCTGAGATCGAGCGTTGTCATGATGGAAAATTACAGCCTCGCGTCTAGTCGCAAATTTCGGGCATTTTTTGTCGCTTACATGGCTTATTTTAATTTGGGAGCGATTTCCATTAATGGGCTCACCCGGTTTTAGAAGCTCTTAATATAGCACGCGCTTCTGTCCCCACCAAATACAGAACATTAAAACATTACCTTGGCGTCATAGATATACTGTTGATTTGGCTGGCAGACAGATTTTAAATGAAATAACTGCTTGATGGATTCACAATGACTCTGTGAGCTCTACTTGTGCTTGGCAACAATTTTTATCGAGAGATGCTTATACTAGTTCCACATTTTCACAAGAAGACCGTTGTAGACCCAGTACATATATAGTAGATTCACTAAAGATTTCATAAGGTCATAACCACAAAGAAAAGATGTCAGAATATTTTCTTCGAAAATTGGTTTCAAGAACTGTGGAATGCGATATAATCATATTAAGAATTTCAATATGTTTCCTGATTTAATTTATGAATTTAATTTTAACTATCAAACAGCTGAACCCGCCTTCCCTCTTCATTGATATTACAACATCAGAAGCCATAACTTAAGAGTTGAAAGTACAAAGTTACTTTGTTTAAATTGAATTTGTGAGGAAATCTTGTTGCTGTACAATAATTGCGACTGATTGGTGAACTGCCGATTATCGCAAGCGAAGACACATGCTGCGGGCAAGCCATCAAGCGTGCTTAAAGTATGACTACCAGCATAATTTCACAAATTCATAATAACTGTAAAGTAACAATTAAACAGTTCAATCAGTTGTGAACTGCCGCACATTGGCCAACAACGTTTAACCAGATTATGTCAAAGCCAATAAGGATGACTGTCCTTTGACCGATTGATTAGAACTTTTTGCTTTGCTGATAAGTGAAAAGTTTTAAGAAGAAATGTGCAGTAGCATGTAGATATACTCGTATCTATGTTTAGTATGGATTCCTCTGTTATCAAAATATATACATATTATTGAGAGTGTGTCGCTCATATTCAATATATTTGTTATTTGGCAACAATATATTTAAGGCAAACGCTGATTGTTGAGGTTTATAATTTGAGCGGCATAAATTGCGTGTCCATCTTCACTAGCATATCATCAAACTTTCTAGGTTTCTTGACTCCAAAAATTTAAAATCTTAGAATACTAAAATAAATGTTCTAGAATTATTAAAACAACTACATAAATATTTGAACTATTATTGATAGCGGTATATTTTTTGACGCTTGAATGAGAACTGTTTATGGACAGTATTAGTATGGGTCAATGATTCTCGAGATGTGCCTTGAAATTTAATTAAAATCAGCAAATTGTGCGATTTGTCTTATTTAGACGATATTCACAACTCCTTAGAACTGTTATTGGCCATCTTTATATATAATCTTCACAATTTTAAATCAAATGCAAATCGATTCGGGAAAATTGGAAATTCTAATAATCTATCATGTTATTTGTAATGTAGGCTTTGAGAACTCTACTTCCTCGAAAATCATATTATTAGTATAAGAGAGTATCAAAGCCTCCTAGGCTTTTGATCCTATACGGTTGATGTTTTGTGCCCGAAAGGTGTTTCTGGCATATTTTATTCTCCGCGTTTGCTTTGGAAACTAAATAGATTGTGACTTAATAAAAAATAAAAACAGAAGTCTCAAGGGGTTACCTGGGCTTGAGGGTTTAAAAAAAATGGATCGATTTTTTATTATCTTATTAAATTCCAGTTTCGGAGATACAGCTTTGAGAACTTGTGCGCTCGAGGCTAGCTAGGGTAAGTGCGCTGTCTTTAAACGCGTTTTTTTCGAAACTGTGTTTTTGAAGTCGGTTGGCAAGATTTCTTGAGAACTACTCAACCGATCTTCATGAAATTTTACACAGGTCTTTGAGCTACAATTCTTATGGACGTGAATGATGAATTCGCTAAAATTGTATTTGTTTTTGTAAAAATGTCTGCCAAAAATTCAATTTTCAGTTCTTTTCCTTCGTCCAAGTTCTGAGTTAAGGTTTTAACAAAAACACAATTTTTTTTTCATTTTGATGATCTTTTATGGAGTTATCCGGCCTACGCGGGCTCATCTTTTTTCCGAGGAGTCACCGAAATGGCGTCCTAATGGCCGAGTTTAATTTTTTTTTTTAAATTTCAGATTTCATTGTTAATATTGTACGTTTGTAACAATCAAAAATTCTAACAAAAAATTTAATTTTTTATATGAGAAAAAAAATTTTGTAAAAGGCTGTTTCTTACCCGAAGAAACTCTTTAAATTAAAGTGAAAGTAAATATTGGAAGTAAAAATTTATTTTTCAACCGTCATGTCGTTAATATAACATATTGGCGACATATAGTATATCCATTTTCTACGTAAATAATATGCAATTTTTTTAATGAGGTTACTATTTATAAGTAATCTTCAAATTATTTTCACGGATCTCCGTTTTGTTTTGCTGCTATGAGCTGTTGTTTAATAATATATGTATGAGCAATAAGTTTTCTCAAAGTATTAAAAAAAAAATTATATGTAGATATTTTGAACGCTATATATATTTTAAACGTTGGTTTCCAAGTGGTCAATCGTAGCAGCACATACTATTGGGTCGGCATATATCCACTAAATGTAATTTAATGGCATGAACTCATACAATCTATGAACTTTCTAGGGCAATAAGCAGGCGGATTTATGGGAAAGATTCGGTCACCTAAAATTCGCCTGAAGACAGTGAAGATGTAATCATTCGGCCTACCGACTACGTCAGGATTTTCGTAGTGAGCTTGAAGGAGTATTTTCGCCTCCTGGACCGATTTTATAGCGATTTTGGGTAATTAAAAAAGTTGTTGGTATTTATACTATCTACTTTTATATCCTGAACAGGGTGTATTTCTATAATTTTGCCAGTATGTTTGTAACAGACAGAAGGCATCATCGCAGACCCTATAAAAATTTAGCTATGAATTGATCAGCGTCCCAAGCTGAGTCGATTTAACCCTGTCCGTCCGTCTGCTTGTCTGTCTGTATATACGCGGATTTGCCTCTCAGTTTTTTATTTATAGATCAGAAATTTGGACCTCGTTCTTTTCTTCACAAAAAGCTGCTCATTTGTCCGAACCGCTGATTTTGGAACACTATAGTCTATAGCTGCCACACAAACTGAACAATCGGAATCTAGTGCTTGTTTGGAAAACATTTTCGCTTGACAATATCTTCACAGAATTTGGAAATTTCCTAATCTAAGGCAATAATCTCCGAAAAATTGTTCAGATCGGCTAACTATAGCATATAGTTGCCATACAAACTGAACAATCGGAGTCGACAGATTTTTAAAAATTGTTTGTATTTGTGAAGGGTAGTAGTTCCGGTGCAACTGAAGTTGACGTTTTTTCTTGTTTTATCAATTATATAGATTCATATTTCAAAAAAACACAAATTGAATAATACATTTTCATTAATTTTGTGGAGAAAAGAACGCGTGCAAAATTTCAGAGCGATACTATATCTAAAACTGAGAGACTAGTTTGCGTATGACAGGGAGACGGACGAACTGAAAAAAATGTTGAATTTTACCCAAACTTTTGGTCGTTTTTGCTTGCCAAATTTGGATTTTGATCTGGTAGCAGCTAGCAGGTCAATGTATGGAAAAAACCATATCGTCACCTAAAATGCAAAACAACGTATCTTCAAAAAAATGGAAATTGAATTTTTTATTGTTCACGATTCACTACATGATGTTACATATATTTTGCATAAAATTTTCAGCTTCCGCTGCCAGACATAACCGATATGTAACCATTTTATAACCAAAACTCAAATTTTGTTTCATGTTATGATAACCAATATATAACCATTTTATAACCAAAACTCAAATTTTGTTTCAAAATGAGTGGTTTCTGTTTTATCGTCTTACCTTCGCCAATAAACTTATGAAAAGTGATGTTAGGTTATTTTGCATTTGAGGTGACGATATATAGTATAAATCATGCGAAGAAAAATAATTGATCGGATTATTTGTCTCCAAGTAATCACTCATGCACTTTGAAAAAAATAACTCAAAAACTATGTGAGATATCGATTTCAAATGTTAATATATTATTATTATTATCGAAATATGGAAAAAAATTATTTTTTTAGCGATTTTCGGCAATTAAAAATTAATTTAAATTAATAAATAATTTTTTTTTTTTAAATTAAAGTTCAAATTAATTTTAATTAATAAATACGTCTTTTTTCAATAATAATTTTTTAAGTTTTACTCTTAAGAAATAATTTTTAAAAATATTTTTAAGGTGACATTTTTGACTTTTTGAGCTATTGAACCCTGAAAAAAGAATTTCGATTTTTTTTTTCATTTCTAGACAAAAATAGACCCTTTAACAAATTAAGTTTTATGGATCGATCGAATTTTTTGAAGGCGGTGATGCCTGAAAGGTCTCTTCAGAACAGCACTAACTCAAAATACGGCAATTCGGGTTTTTTACCGTTAAGCCAATAATGTGCCGCATAGTTGAAGAATATTAGTAAGTTTCTCGTACAGAACACGAATTTAAATTATCTTCAAATTTTCTTTGTGAAAGCTGCTGAACATAAATTCACATTTAAAACAAGGCCATGACAGCTGGTTTGAAAGCTAAGCCTCCAAAAATAAAAGGTCTAGTATTTTTGCTGCTTTATTTCACTGATTTTCATAGTATAGTCTTTAGGCTATTACAAAACTGTGTAGTTGTAAATTTCCACTTAACTTTTGGTCAGAAAATAAAATTCCGGAATTTCCTCACCACTAAATTCGGGTTCAAATCTAAATTCTCACCGCTACAGCAGCTCAAGCACCTTTTTATAGCGGAACACTTGCTTTTATCGGCGGCAATATTTAATTCTTTAAATTGCACATTAAGCGTCTAATGACACTCTCAGGAAGCCACCATTAAACGCTATAAATTGCAGTAGTAAATTCGAGCGTGTATTAATGCTTCTAACACTCAAAGCCAAAGGCAAACAAAAAAATTCAATCAACTGAGTTACAAGTCCAATTTATTGCATGGCAACTCATTTCCATACGAATAAATACTCATTATTATTATTAACATTACGAGCGAGAACTCACCACCAAATCAAAAGCAAGGGCCGTCTTAATATGAACATTTTTTCACACACTTTCTGCAAGCCTCTTAAGTCGAATCACTTAAATTGGATTTCCACTATTGACTGGCTTTGATTTGAGTATTTGATGCCGATGATTTTGAAAATTCGAAGCAGCAGCAGCAAAAAACAAGTGGAAGCAATAAGCGTATCGGCGCACAAAATCCGCTGCTGCAAACCAACACACACAGGCCAAACACCACGAGCCTCGCACAGTGCACTGACCGTCAAATCTAAGCGCACTTAATGCCTTAAAAGCCCAGCAACGCGCTTGCGACTATTTGGCCGCTTGCCGGAAATTTCGCGCGCCAAACCGAGAAGTGCCGTAATGCCGATGCGCCAAAGCGAATTTGTATTTCGTGCGACTGCGACGTCTGCAAGCGACTTATTTCCACGTAAATGGCCGCAATGCAACTGACTGAGCGACCGCCTGCTTGGCTATGCTGTGGCCACAATGGCAGTGGGTGCTAGGCGCATAAAAATTGACGGCTGACAACAACAAGTACATGTATAGTGTTGGCATAGAAAAGAAATTGCGCGCAATGCCGAAGCGAGCTGCTTCGCCATTGACGAAGTGCCGGCGCCGTGCAACGACTGAGCTGCAGAGCGTTGTGTTGCGAACGGAAGCGTTGTCGGTGTGTTGAGTTTGGACGCCATGCTGACTTGCTTGCGTTGCGAACGCATTTTGGCGCCTAAAAGCAGGCAACACTTCGGAGTTCCTACGGTTTCCGACGGCTCTCTTGTCTTTGCATTGCTGCTGCCTTCAAGTTAAGCTTACTTGTGTTTGTTCTACAGTTTTTTTTCTATTTGCTGCTACTTCTACGCTTGTTCTTCTTCTTCTTCTCGAAGTCGTTGTTTGTTTTATTCGCGTAGTCGGCGATTTCTGGGTGACATGCGCACTCGGCAGTCACGTGTAGTTGCCACTAACACTCATGCAAAATTTCTTATATTTGCTTTTAAATGTGCATGTGTGTGTGAGTGTGTTATGCATGTAAATGTGCGTTCACTTTTGTTTGGCTTGACATCTGGCACTCGGAGGCACGTTGCTGCATGTGTGTGTGTGTGTGCCACACTATTTGTGTATGTATTTGCGCTGCAATCGGATTGTAAATAGATGGCGGGCAAATTTCATTCATGATTGAATCGGCACAAACACACACATATTTACATATTGACTACTCCGCACACATATATACCTACATGTGTTCCCACACACATACACACACAAAGGCAAGTCGATTTCACGCAGTGAGGCTACTAAAGCGCCAAACAATAAGTTGATTGAATAATTTAATACACATACATACACGTATTTGCATACATACATACATACATACACTTGCAGACATACAAGCAGTGCAGCCTGAGTGCCTGCTGTAACGGTGTCAGCTGCTGTTCTTACCAACCAGTTAACAAGCACTTGCACATTGTTGCTACCTTTGTTGACATTGTTGTTGTTATTTGTGTACTAGTTTGTTTTGTTTGAGTTTCTTGTTCTTCCATTAGAGTGGTTATCTGCGCGTCTTCGTCGCCTTCTTCGTGTGTGCGCTTAGCTTTTGTTGCTTTTAAGTAGCATTTGCTTTCAGCTATTATTGGTTGCCATGTTTTGTTGCTGTTGTTGTTGATGTCGTATTCACTAAATATTGCGCTTAGTATTTGCATAGCAAATTACTCATTTGTTGTTTGTTGTGAGCACATATAGGTACTTGTTGGGACACACACACACACATATATATACACGTGCATTGGGTATGCGTTTGAACAAGTGACCCTCTGTCTGCAGCGCTGAGCGCCACCGCACTGACCACTTTCCCTATAAATATTTACATGCTGGTAATTAGCAAATTTGCGCAGCTACTGCATTAGCCCTCGCTTGTTAGCAATTTGGAAATGCTTGCAAATCGAATGTTTTGTTTGAGTATTGCAATCGGTGTGAAAATGTTCACTTTAAGGCGACTAAATTATACAGGATTTATTTGAATTTCAATAAAGATCTTATATAAATATTAAAATGTTTTCAAAAGTCATAGTAAAAGTAAAATTTATATATTCGTTTGATGTTAAAGAATTTTCCCAAATTTCCAAATTTGTTCCATAAATTGCTTTGACTTTGTTTTTAATGGGAGACCAGGGTAGATAATTTAAAAAAAAAATCATAGTAGAAAGAAATCCATTGGTAAGCGAAAGGGCAGGTTTGGTTAGGTTGATGGTCTAATCTAGAGAGTTCGAACCCGGACTACTATAAGTGGTCCTTTGTGAAGCCATAGAAAGAAGAAATCCTGTGTTAGATCGATCTTGGGTCAAAATGCTTTTGCGACCGCGAATGTACCGAAGGTTGCCCAGCGCTGGCCAAGCTCCCGCGAAGCCCAGCTATCTAGTAGTAGAAGAGAAGAGGATACCTTTCTTTCTAGTGTACCTTTTATTTACTAACTCATCAGCTTAACAATTTCCTACGATTTCATTGTGGCCTGGAACTCATATCAGTCTTACCACAAAGATCCTCGATGCTATTGATAGCGAGGTTATAGCCTTGACAGACGGCAGCGTTAATGCGGATTAACTGCACACTTAATCAGATCCAAATTTGTAGGTGACAGACGGCGGCTATGCGAGTTTGAAACTGTCGTAAACAGCTCATTGTCATTTTATAATATGTTCAATGACAATGAAGATAAACATTGCGTTTGTTAGCCAACCAATTTTTACAAAACCATTTTTTATTACAAAAACATATAAACACGTTATTTTTAAAACTGCGTCATAACATAAAACTTCTTGCTTTATTATTGAAAATTTGTAAACAGCTCTTAGTGTTGCTTGCTTTTCATTCACAATAGATAAAAATCGGTAATTTTTAGCAATGTTGCCAGCGAAAATGCAACTAACTCTCTAAAATTTTGAGGATTAAATGGGAGTTAGCAACGGAGTTATCTTCACTAACTCCTGAATTAACAGTGCGTTCAGGGTTGTTCAAGGGGTACCTAATAGCATTGACAGACGGCAGCGTTAATCCGGATTAACGGAATAAACCCTTTTTGACTATTAAAAATTTAGCCACATTTTCCTAGAATGTTTGTTATTTCATCTTTATTTTCTAATGGGTTTTAGCCTACTAAGAAAGGACTACTTCTAGTCCATGTGCGATCTCTGATAAGCCATCTTACCTAACCTAACCTAGCCTACTAAGTATAAATTTCGCTAAATTTCAAAGGCTGATACCTGAGCTTAACTTTCTATCTTCATTAGTCTCAAGTTTTTGGTAATGCATCTTCTACAATAGCAGTTTAACTCCTATACTTAAGATTTCGGAACATTCCATTGTATAAGAGAACAAAATCTGTTTTAGATCCCAGTTTAACTATTTTCTTTCTTATCGCTCTTCGACAAGCATTGACTTACTTTACTGGCATAGACACCGCCGAGTTAACAACAGCGCGCCAGTCGTTTCTTCTTTTCGCTACGTGGCGCCAATTGGATATTCCAAGCGAGCCAGGTCTTTCTCCACCTGGTTCTTCCAACATAGTGGATGTCTTCCTCTTCCTCTGCTTCCCCCGGCGGGTATTGCGTGGAATACTTTCAGAGCTGGAGTGTTTCCGTCCATTCGGACAACATGATCTAGCCAGCGTAGCCGCTGTCTTTTAATTTGCTGAACTGGACTGAACTCCATCGAACCAAAGAACCATAAATCTTTCGCAGAACCTTTCTCTCAAATAGGTTAGGTTAGCTTATGCCTGATGGATATCACTCTATAGATAGACGTATGTGACCTTTGTAATACTAAACAGAGGTTGATTTTAATACGTATACGAACTGATTTTTACGTCATTCCGGACGTCTACGCGTTTTGCAAAGTTTAATAGAGGCTAGATATCTATTTTTAATGCTTCATCCAGTCCCTTAAACTACGAAGTTCCTAGATATCAAAGTCGAGTTCAAGATAAAGCCGAACAGAAGCAAAGGAGGTGGTCCAGCGTTTTTCTCATATATACTTCCTTGCTCTTTCTATATGCTAATAATGCTAGCCCGACTCACATGTGATGCTAGTAAGTTGTGACCTGTGTCTGGACCAAAAACCATTCTGCAGTTTTTTGAGACCGTGTAAGTATAAATATGAGTCCATAAGGCATTCCATCTCACCCTGATCCGCCTGTCAACCCTTTCGATAATTTCATTGTGTATCGTTTTTAGCCATTTGTGTATTTTCGGAATTAGTTGTTCAGTACTTCAGCTATTTCAGTTGCCGGAACGGCCTTGTCGCCTGGAAAACAGTATAGAGTATATATCTGCTTTTCGGCAGCTTTTATTTCTACAACCTCCTTACTAAGATCGTTCTCAATGCTCACCAATTTTCACTTGCTTACCTTGAAACGAATTTTTGACCAGCAAAATCATTCGCCAAATATCGGAACCGGTTGTACTTAATTAAGAACCTCGTAAAAAAGACCCTGGAGCTTTTGGTGAGTCTCTATGGATAAGTATGACCTGACGTTGTGCTGATTGAAAATAATTTCTTTCCTATTGGCTAAAGCTGGCCGATTGCTACCTTCAGGTGGTCCATTGTTAAAAGTCCAAATCATAATTAAGATTTTGGTAATTGAGTAGCAAATCACAGAGGAATGATTCACTGGCAGTCCCATCAAACATATAGAAAAACTTTCCTGACGGTCAATCCTGGCTTAGTCACCGTTTCCACTAGATGTTGTTGCAAGTGGTGCGTTCAATAAATAATGTTTTGGCTTTCCAAAGCGTGGGTTGCGTTTATTGGAAAACATGATATTTTGGCATTCATTTAAGCACAAACATTCTGTATTGGATTGCCGTCTAATGACTATGGTGGTCAATCTAAAGTAACAATATGTTTTCTTGCTTCTAATGAATGCAGAGTGTGCTCACATGTTTCGGGTCATTATTTTTTTCAGTATGTTTTTTTGTCGTAAAACATTTCAGCCGACTTCAGTAAACCCTTTTTATACATTTTTATCATTCTAACGGCGTTAAGGTTTCTGTGAAGTATCTCAGAACCCCAAAACCATAAAAATTTAATTTTTCGGCGTGCTTAACACTTCCTATAAATGTTTGTACTTCTTTTGAACAGCTGGTTAATTTTTATCGAGCATTTAGTTTACTACAAGTAGGTTACGAGCATACCCTCAAACTCAAAAACTGCCATCAAGTGGATTGATATGGTCAGTTGTTAGCAACAACAACATTCGCAAAATATTCAGGGATTACAATTGATAAGAGGCGCACTTGGAAAGATCACGTAAAAATAAAAAGAACTCAGCCAAGATTAAAGTTGGCGCAGCTATACTGGCTCTTTAGGCCAAGATCCCGCTTCAGTCTAATTTGCTAATTTATAAGGTAATACTGAAGCCAATCTGAAAAGTAATTCATGATTTTCAAAATAAAGTTCTGCGGACCATAGTGGTACCAATCCTATCTATGTGAGAAACGATGTTCTTCACCGGGATCTAAAGTTGTCCACAGGCAACAACCGAAGAATTTAGCAGACGTTATCTCTTCCGTTTTGAGCATCATGAAAATTTATAAATTTATTATTATAATATATTGATTCAATTAATGTATGCAATTTTTATTTTTTTATTTAATTTAATTTTATTTGTTTCTGTTTTTAATTATTATATTGGATTACCACCATAATCCATAATCATTGTGTTTCTATGAAATTTAATAATCGATAAATGATACTTTTCTCCAATGTCGGTTGATGTCTTAAGCTTCTCCTAGACTGACCAGTTGTTCTTCTCAAAAAGAGAACAATAGTTTTACCCTCTCTTTTAGATGTTATTTGATTCCTCTCACTTCCTGGCTTTCCAGCTACGTTTCCAGTTTTTTCCAAAATGATCAGACCACCTCTTCGGGCGTACGTCATTCGTATGTGGAATTTCATAATGATAAGCAAATTTTTGTGTGTGGAAGCCTAATCAAGGACCCCTTTATATCTACATTTAATTTGAACGATATTTGCTCAAGCTACTTCACATTTGTGAGTTTGTATCACAATCTTTTTTTAATGTAGGAACATCCCGCTATTTTCTTCCAAATTTCTGATATTTTTTTTTAGAATAAACTTATTCAAGCTAAAAAACAATTTAAAAAAAATCCGCAGAAAATTGTAGGTTTAACTATGGTTCCATAGAGTCAAAGGCCAGCCTTTTCTGAGAGTCCCCACCTTTTGTCCATGTTGTAGACTTCAAGTACAGAGAAATACTATATATTTCAGCGTCTAAGTACATATATGCTCTAGGATTAATTGTTATTATTTGGGGAGTATGTTCTTCTGCTTTCTTTCGTTTCCCTTGCAACAATGAATGCACGAACTTTAAGTCATTAGGCGAAGTAATAATTTCAATAAAAGCAATTGACCTGCGTTGACCTGCATACTAATCAGTAAAAGCCAAGAAATTTGTCAATAAAATGCTGCTTTTAAAGTAAATATTTTCCCAGCAGTTAAAGTTGACCTTCATTTTTGTTGAAGAAGCAAACACGAGTACCATGAATTGAGCGAACTTGCATTTCTACACCTACGTCGAAAGTAAATGTTGCAATGCTTTGGTTAAGGTCGCATGTCTCCAGCGCGCTACTGCAACTCATGGCGGACGATTCGATGGAAGACGTTACACTACAACGCCGTCGCGACGCTATCGATCGGATAATTGCGACAGTGCAAGCGGAACGAGCTATATTGTCTATAGCCTACTTTGGCGCGATCACCGATATCGAACCATATATAACGGCTGCAAACACGACACCCAAATTCGTGATGACCGAGGGCTGCAACGATCCACTCAGCGGCGGAACAGCTGCCGATAAATTCAGCAGCAATATATTTTTCATTGCCGTCGGTCAATTGTTGCGCAATCCCATGTGGCAGCGCATGAACAACGTGCTTGGCGATATACAGAGTCGTGTGCGAGGGCTCTTCGTAGTGCCGCGGCATATGACACGTCGCCAGATACAACTCAGTCAGTTGGGCGAGCACTTTGAGTGGTGTTGGCGTAATGGCTTCATCAATGCAATGATTCTGGTGGACGACGGTATGCGAAACGACACCGAGCACCCCTTCACCGTTTATGGTTACGACCGTTTTCCACATTTACAAGTACGCCCGATGTCGGTGCATGCCGTGTGGTTTAGTGATAAACTGAAGAATTTCCAACGCAGCAGTATCCACACCATTTATCAATACGATCCACCGCGTGTTTTTCAAATACAAAAATCCTGGGCGGAGAATGACGTGAAAACCGTCGGCTACGCGGCTGAAATGTTGCAAGCATTCGCGCGGGCACACAACGCTACGCTGGACATCATAATGCTGAACAATTCAAGTCGTTATAATATTATGAGCGTCATTGATCAGTTGCGGCGCGGCGTTTTGGACATTGCAATGAATCCATATTTCTTTTATCCGGGTGTGCGTCTAAGCTATCCTGTACGCATGTTGCAGTTTGCTATTGTGGTGCCATCCAACGGTGAAATTGAACGTTTCCATTACTTTGTGCGTCCCTTTCAAACGCAGACTTGGATCTGCTTTTTGCTGGGTCTCTGCTATTTGAGTTTGGTGCGTCGTCTGTCGGAGCGGTTAAGCGCCTATTTGTACCCACATCTGCATCCCAGCTTCGGACGCGGTTGTCTTGAGATTTGGCGTCTGCTGCTCTTTCTGCCCATCAATATACCTAGCGAACGCAAGTGCTTTCGTTGGCATGGCGCCGCCACATTTTTGCTTACCGTTATACTGGGCTTCATTCTGACCAATCTCTATCAGGCTTCGCTCACCAGCTTTCTCGCCACATCCGTCTTTCGTCCGCAACTAAACACATTGATGTCAGTGTTCGAGCACAATGTCAGCGTGAACACCAACTATAATGAAATGGAATTCATACGCAACAGCAGCAGTTTGCCGCGAGATTTCGGTCGTCTGCTGATAGCGCGCGATCCGAGCGATTTGCGTGACGAACTTTTCGCCTTGCGGCCACGCGCTTATACCGCCTGTGTGGATGTTGTCAACTTTGCTTTGGCCCAGCAGCAGCACATGGATCGAAAGCCGCTGCACGAGTGCGAGGAAAGAATAACCACGCTGCCGTTCGGTTTTATGCTGCCGCCACGCTCACCTTATGAGCACATCGTGAATCGGTTCATTTTACGCGCGGAGGCGGCTGGACTGACGGTCAGATGGCTACGAAGCGCAAATACTGACGGATTTCGTGCGGGTATCTTACGTATGCGTGTAAGAAATCTACCCCCGAAGCAACCTTTGAATTTGGAGTATTTTCAATTCGCCTGGATTGTGTGGTCCGTGGGATTGTTGTGCGCTTTATGCGGATATGCTTTGGAAAACCTGCGATATTGGTTGCAGCGGCAAAAGTCAATAATGGTGCGCTATTGCATGCGCGGTGCGTTGAAGATTTTAGAAAAAGTTTGAAAAGTAGCTAGCGATCTTGAATGTTATTTGTGTTGTTGGTAATAAAATCGAATATCCTTCATTAAAAATCATTTTATATTTCGTGATTTGGCACCTCAGTGTAGCAAGCTCTAAGCTTACAATTTGATCGTGAAGTTTGACAATTTTCATGGCGTACGACCGATATTTGTGTTGCTTACAGTAACTTAAAATTTTCTCCTCCATCAAAATATGGAATTAAATCGCGAATATTTTTGCGCGATAATTTTGTACAACTTTCGACGTGGATTAACTCATCAAGAGTGCATATATGAACTTAGTTAAATTCTTAGCGATGAAGCTTTTTTAAGGGCCAATGTTTATCGATCGCACGGTGAATTCAATCGAGGTCGTATATTACTTTAAGACGTATTTAGTGAAGGTCGTCCATATCAGTTGACTTTCCGAACACACTTCGAAACACGTCTGTAACATCGTCACAAGTTATGAAGCGCGAATTTACAGGTATATGTATGTCTGAAAGTAAACAGCAGACTCTATGGGTGTTTTAAGATGAGCCGAATCCAAAGAAAGTTATTCGAGCACGTAAAAGTTCCAAGCAAAGGGTTCCCTATTTTTTGTAACAACTGGATATATCGCAACGATACTACTGGAACAACGCAGAACAGTAAATCAAGATTGATTGGATAGTTACATTATGGCAGATTACTGCTGATCCTAACAAATTATAAGGAAAGCACTCATAAGAAACATTTAATAAAGATATAAGATATGTTTTCGACATTCTTTTTACTTGGATGCTTTATAATTTTTTCAAAGCTAAACTGATATTGTAAATATATGTACATATATATTATTTTGTCTCATGTATTCTGATTTTTGAAATGTAAATTGAGAATAAAGATTTTAAAACAAACGAGAGCAAATCTTACAAAACCATTGATAGTTTTTTGAACTGAGGGCACAAAAGTATCCAAAACCGATCTTATGCCTAAGGCAACAAAACATTTGTTTGTCAGTTTTATTATACAAAACAACGCCACAATTTCCGACTCTTTAAATAGGTACAGAAACATTATATATATTCCTTTTCTGATTTCGCTGCATAATCAAGCCGAACTGATCGGATAATGAAAAAAAAAAAAAACAGTTTTGTCATGTCAATGGGTCAGTGGACAACATCTGAGAAACTAAAAGCTTCTGTGAAAGATTGACGTGCTCTTAATTCTTGGCAACGTATTTTCCATTAAATATAATCTTGAGATTCATCAACTGTATAACGACTTTAACTTAAAATCAGAGGGTCCATGGGTACAAATTTCTCTGCTTCTCGAGTAAGAAGTGTTTTGACTTCAATTGTTTCTTCAAATTAGCCGCAATTTGCAACACAAATAAACATACTTGCGTTTCTCTTGCAGAAAAATTGTTTATATTATAGCTTCACTCGCTGAGAAGTAGATATCGAGTCGGCAATTATTCTACAAAGTCCTTTCATCAGTTTTAAGACTTGTTCTTATTACCATTATTATATGACTAATGGAGCAACGTATACTTAAAACAAACCAGAAAGAATTTTTGTTAAAGAGAGGCCGCTAGGAAACAACTCGAGCCTCAACCCATTTATTTAAGTGATTACAATAATAATACTCAAATTCGTCATTGCTACTTGTTCAGTCTTGGATTTTAATCCTAACTCAGAGAAATATATAATAAATAGATTGGCGAGCCTTCTTTGACAATCATTCATCAGTCAACAAAGTGACTGTTCAAAGTGACTGTTCAGTTGTGATTTTGGCGAAACTCTCTCGGACCATTATGAGACTAGTAAACATGCTTGCCGAATTCGAAAGTATCGCAAGAAGACCGTAACGTCGAGATCCGATTGTTCGAGTTCAAGAAATAGTCGCAGCTTTCGCATCGTCAATTCAGGCAAAGAAAAAAGCTTCGACTCGTAACTTGAAGTTAGCAGACGGTAATTACAGCGGATAATTTAAGATGACTTAAACCTGTGTCCGTACAAAGTTCAAAAATAAGCCGGCAAAACCCTCTATATTTGTCTATTCGTCTGAAGTTTTGCCAAAAAATTACTGAAATGGAAACAATAACCAAAAATATTCTCGAAATGGCTGAAGAACATAACTACTTTATAAATTGCCTGTTTATGTCTGATGAGACCCATTTTGATCTAAACGGAAATGTAAACAAGCAAAATTGGCGTGAATCAGATCCAGAAATATTGCATGAGACGTAACTTCAACCAGAATGAGGCACTGTGTCAAGCTGTATTCTCGGGCCTTACTTCTGTCAAGAAAAGACTAACAGTGAATGGGCACCGTTATTTAAAGATTTTGAATGAGTTCTTTTTACACAGAACTTCGCCAAAGACGCATTCCTTTCAATAGCGTATGATTTCAGCAAGTTTGAACAATCTGCACAAATATCCAGACCGGTTATTGGAATATCAAGAAACTCCACTTTTCAGTGTCACCAAATGTCACTTCCCTTGACTGGACCAGACTTTTAATTGAATTCAATCCTTCACGTGGCAATGTATAATGGAGGTCATTGACGGTCCATAAATTTTAGAACTAATTAATTGTATAAAATAAAATAGCTATGCAATAAAAAGGTAATAACGGTTTGTTTTCACAGCACGATTCCTGAGTCACCTGTAAAGGGTGATCCAAGTAAAAGTACTGCTTTCAATAGCCTTTTTTTGATAGATCACGCGTAAAGCGCCCAATACAATACACCAGCATGCTGGTGCAATCACCTGATTCAAAAGGAAAAACTATTTTGGGGAGAATTTTTTGGTCTATATGAATCAATGCCGTGCTTATGGAAAATTAAGAGTGCGGAATATTAACCAATCCTTAATCCAAACACGCTTTTTTCTTTCATTTTTTTTCGTTTTCTTTTCAGGACAATAGCGATAATAATTCCTGCACAAATTTTGTCTCCGTCCATAACGACTTTTTCCATGAAAAAAATGAATATTGCGCCAACATGCTGGTGCAGTGTATGTTTCAAGCTTGTTGGCACCTTTAGGTCAATGCGCCAGCATGCTGGTGTAGTGTATTGGGCACTTAAGTCGGAAAGACTAACGCTTGAACAACGTTTAAAAATCGTTCAATTTAATTATGAACATTCACGTTCTGTAAAAAATATGTTTGTCGCGCTTCGCTCAACTTATGGTGAATTTAAGTGGTCTCCTGAGTGTACTATGCGCAACGCTATCATCCGTAGAGAATCGATTCGGCGAAGTTCACAACAACTTGTACTGATGTATGGAACAACTTGAAACATTCTACGTCGATATATTAAATTGACAGCAGATAGAGTTTGTGCAAGAACTGAAGGCGCTCGACCTTGCCACGCGACTACGTTTCGCTCTATGGGCTCTTGAAAAGTTCCAAAAAGATCCAACGCTTTCGAAACAAATTTGGTTCTGCAATGAGTCCCATTTCTAGCTCAATGGGTATGTAAGCAAGCAAAATTGCCGCATTTGGGGCAAAGAGCAACCGGAAAAGATTCAAGAGCTGACATTTCATCCAGATAAATCAACGATTTGGTGTTTGCATATCGCGCCATAATAACCGATTGTTTAAGGCCTGAAATTGAAGCTCGTGATCTCGGCGACATTTGGTTTCAACAAGATGACGCCACTTTGCCACAAATCGCATCAATCAATGGATTTATTGAGAGAACACATCGGTGGGCAAATAATTTCACGTTTTGAGCCACCAACGTCTTGTGATATCACACTGTTAGACCTTTTCCTGTGGGGTTATGCAAAGTATATGCCGAAAATCCCTTAACGATTCTGGCCATGGAGGAAAACATCACGCGTGTCATTCGCCAGTTACCAGTCGGATGGACTATCTGAGACACAGCCGCGGCCAACATTTGAAAGGGATAATCATCTAAAAATTAATGACAAAGAATATTCTTTCGCAGGATAAAAAACAATCCTCATTAAAATTGAATCTCGAAATGGGTTCCCCTTTATAAGTATTGCCTCTGAATGTAAGTTTTTTCAGTGTTCGAAATGATATTACTGCATAAAAACAATTCGAGTGAAACAGACCTTAACACAATTTTTAGTAAACCTTTTGTTTTACTTCATCTGATTAGGACCAGCCATTTATATAAATCAAATCAGATTATACAATATTTTATTTATTCAAACCAAGTACTTTGCTTAGAAATACTCCAATCGCATACATTCAGTGTTGAGGTATATCTAGTGGCTTGGGCTTGGTTGTTGTTTTTGGGATGTTGGGCGGTTATTACCTAAAATATGTGCTACATCACCCAAAGTGGTGCCCATAATGGCCAGCAACAAAGCGAAGAAGATAAAGAACTGCAATTGAACAACAATTTAGCAAGCGATTATATGCCGTTAATCCGTAAATTAGAAATTAGACTAGAAATAAGCGATAAGCGTTCGAAGAGCGCGCACTCACTTTCATGTCTGCTGAATACGACGAAGTCAACTATAAACTGCGTCGCAAAGTGCTGAAGCTGATCCTTTTATACAAATGAATGCCGAAAATGTTTTTTGTTTTGTTTTATTTGTTTTTTAATTGAATTATATAGGTTTATATAAATAAAATTATATAGTCATATACGCACATTAAGCCAGATATTTGGGAAGACCGGTAGCTGTGGGTTAATAGTCACCGGGCGATTGCTGTTTCGTATGCAAATAATATGGACTTCCGCTGAGATATAGGTATCAACTAGTACCAGCTTGCTGCTGAAATACCAGTTTCGAAGTTTTATTTAAATTTAATGCAGTAACGATGCAAATGTTTCTGTTGTGATTTCACCAAAATAAAAGCTATCGATAAACAGTGCCTTTTCACTTTATTAACATGTGAAATTTCAAGAAATGAATCGTACTAGGTTCTCATAAGTACTATACATATATGATAACCGGTTTCGTAGTGAGTATTTCAATAACCGGTGTGTGCTTTTGGCGCCAATAAAATTAAGTTTATATTCAATAAATTTCTTTTTGCCGAATAAATTTTATTTACAATTGCAACCTATTCCATAACACTGGTAAACAAAATTACAACTTTATTGTCAAAGGAAAACTCGTATCATATTTCGAATGTACTAAGGCCACTAAAAAATAATATGTGAATGAAAAAAAATTACACGTCAAGTTTTCTTGTGACATCAATACATATAAAGGCTGAACTATTTCGAGGTTTCATACTTTTTTAAAGGGAATGTCAATCATCATTCGAAAGAACATTATTTGGCATTTATTTTTTGAAAATTATCTCTTTCAAAGTGTGGCTACATCTACGCCTCAGATGGTCTATCCGTGGATTCCAATTTTCGATGACTCGTTCGAGCATTTAGGCTGGGAACTGTCGCCTAGATCACGTGCTTTAATTGCAGACATCAATTATCACGTTCTCACCGGCATCATTTTTGAAGAAATATGGACCGATGATTGCACTGGCTTATAAAGCACACCAAATTGTGTTTTTTTCTGAATAAAATGACAGCTCTTGAATATATTCAGGTTGCTCTTCGTCCCAAATGCGACAATTTCGCTTCTTTATATACCCATTGAGCCAGAAATGAGCCTCATCGCTGTACAAAAATATAGTTCGAAAACGTTGGATCATCTTGAAACTTTTCATGTACACCCTCAGCTATGGTTGCTATATATTCGTCACTGCGTGTTGGACGTGTTTTATTCGGTCGAGTTATATCCAGTAATGAATGCTGGGTCTTAAGATGGGTGATGGTGTTGCGAATATTACGCTCAGTAGGCCGATTATGTTGACCACTGTGAATTTTCGTAGTAAAGTTGAACGATTAGGGAAAAGTCGTTCAAGCGTAAGTCTTTCCATGATAAAATGCAAACAATAATACTAAAAAGGTATATTATATAGACTCTCTATTTGTATTACCCTTTATTTTCTTAAAAAGTGCAAACAAGTCCAGATAATAGTGCAGCATATGTATTCTTAGGTGCATATAACACCCCAAAAGTTTACATGACATTATACGTTCTTTTGTTAAATCTTTGTAATTTACCGATTTTTATGATTTCCAGAACATTTTTTTTCTGATCACGCATCGTTTCTTCAAAGCTCGTATTCTTTATCAGTTGCCGTATTTATGAACTTACAAATTCTGCCTCTTTAATTTTTACAGCGCTGACTTTGGGGAACTTCCCTTTCAGTTATACATATCGAATAGGTAGCTTCGGTCTGTTAGCCGAAGACATTTTTGGATACTGGGTAGCGTATTTGAACTTGGTTGTAATGATTTTTGTTTGGGTCTAATAAAATAACAATCATTTTGGTACGAAACAAAGTCAATCATGTACTTTGATTGTTCAGTTTGTATGGCAGCTATATGCTATAGTGATTCGGTTCTGAAATTTAAATAGCTTCGTGGGGTGAAAAGGTGTATAAAATTTTAGATAAATATCTTGAAATTGAGGAACTGGTTCGCGCACACACAGCTCGTCACGCTAATCAATTACATATAAACTTTATAGGGTCTTCGACAAACAAATGACATATTAGACGTATTATCTACATTAATTTTATTGTCATATCTTATTTACTATTTGTCTACGAGTAACATCACTATTATTCATCTTTACTGGCGTAGGCACCGCTTAGGTATCTATAGTAGCGCGAGTCTAGTTGTCGTTTCTACTCTGCGAATGCCAGTCACCTTGTCATGGAGCAGGGGCTTAAGTCGCATGGCATGCTCGGCTCCTCCCAAGAGCTAACAGCCCTTAATGAGTGCATAATAAACGAAATCTTCATTGGGTGTGGATAAATCGTCTCGTTCCATAGAGTGCACTTTAGAGCTGGTTGGCTATTAGTCGACTGTCCGGACGAGAAGACGGTCATCTGGCTAGCGGAGATCGCCCCGATGCTGGAAGAGGTGTGAAAAGATACCGCCACTCCATAGCACGACAGTATTTCTTCCCGGAGCGTAGGCAAACCCTACGATTTTACAGCGTGGAAGGTAGTCGCGAGAGTTACAACTTCAAACGTTATTACAAAATTAACAATCATTATGGTGGATTGTTTAAAGGAATAATAACATTATTCTGCATATTAATAAGATAAATTCCATCACGCTCAGCTTCTAATCCATGACTCTGTGGCATGGCTGTCTTCTAATTACAATTATTACTTCCTTACTCTTAGGATTCTCCTGAAACTTTGTATTTGAAATTAAAAAAAAAAACGTCATTAACTAGCTAAATGAGTCTCAGACCCCCCTCACGATATTACACTCCCACATCATCATTCCACACTACATCTTCATTACACACCACATCATCATTATATCACGAATCTAACATACATGAGGACGCTATAAAAAAAGAACAAAAGGGACCGACGGACAGAGCGCCAGCCTCTTTTTGGCTTTCGATCACACATCGCTTACGTTTCTCTGTGCCCTTTTTTAATTTCGATTTGCGTGCGCATTTTTAATACTCATAGTTACACATAGTATCTGCTTCCATAGGAGTAGGCCTATTGAAATTCCTAGACCTATAATAGCCACTGTTATTGCTAGTCCAGGTATTTCTAGAGTACTGTCTAGAAAAATTATTTGTATTTTGAATTTTACATTTGTTTGACCTCGAAAATTGTATGTGTTATTAGTTCTATTATTTTGTTGCTGACTTGCAGAATTATTTGTTCGAATTGGCCTGTAATTTTGTTGATTGTTAAGACTATTAGCATATCTAGGCCCAAAACTTTGTTAGCCTGTACTGGGCACATTGTGTTGTGTGCTATAATCTTGATTTCTTCTTTGGAACATATTGACGTTAAATTATTGGAATTTTTTTAAATGAATGATTTTAATTACCTTCATCTAATCTTAAGAAGCTATATATAAATTCTGATAACTGAGTCAATGAAATTGAGTTCCTCATTGCATAAGCACAAGTCCCTGTGATTTGCTAATACGTTGAATAAACATTTCCGAAAAAAGTGGAGTGCCGGTTTTCAGGCTGATTACTGTTGAACATTGTTAAGGGATACTCTAAAAACAAATTATCGCCGAAAAACATCGACGGTAACATTTTAAGGTAGTCTTTGGTTAGTAAAATAATATTACAATAGTATATCTATCGCTGTTTTTTTTTAAGAAAAGTCCTCATAGCAAAAACTATAGGTGATAGAAGAAATCTGTAGCTATTTTCTGCATTTGTGGCAATTTTTACATAATAAACACTTTGTTCTGTTCATGTCAGAAAAAACAAGTGGATTTTTGCTCACCAGTGTTATGTATTGAAATTTAATTCTAAAAATTGTGTAATTGCTATTACACAATTTTCCAAAGTCCTATTATTATGAACAATTTATTTAAATTGATTTATTTTTCTTTTTCTAGAACTTCTGTTTTTTTAAATGTAATTAATTTCACTTATTTTCAGGTTTTTTAACAATTTCTTTTTACAGTTAGACCACCCTATTATTTTCTTTACGGAAATTTCAGTATGTATCTTATGCCTACAGGTTTACTTTCACTGGGAGTACAAGATCTATCAAAGACTTACTCCTCCAATTTTAAAGTCACTGGGAATTTAAGATTTTGGAATCACTGTGTTTTGGTCTTTGATGACTTATTTTATTTTATACATACGTACAAGTAAGTATATAATATAACACTATATTTCAATATTTAATTTCATCTTACATTTTTTTCACCTTCTTCAAAGCCGCTGTTGCCGCTGTGGATGTTGTTGTTTTTGTTATAGCTGCTGGTGCTGATGTTTATCAGCAAAACCTACCGCCGAGACGGATCACTCCTTACCACGACAATGCGAGCTCTCGCACATCGACTGAAACAACTGACTTGACTTCTGTTTGTTCCAAAGAATAACCTAATGGGTCAACGTTTTTCGACAGCTGAAGAGGCGGTTGATGCAAATGGCAAAAGTGCTTTGAAAATTAGTTCAAACGCATGCGAAAGTGTAGTCTTAATGGAGAATGTTTTGAAAAACAATTGAGCGATTTTCGATGATTTATATCAATTTGTTCTCTAGTTCCGAAATATAAAAAGTGTTTGGTGGGATTGGAAAGGAATCATACACTATGACCTGCTCCAGCCTGGTCGAACGATTAATTCTACATTTTACTATCAACAACTGATGAGATTGAAGCAAGCTATCGGAACAAAACGGTCAGAACTGATCAACAGAAAGGGCTTCGTTTTCCATCAGGTCAACGATAGAACACACATATCTTTGATGACTTGGCAAGAACTGGGAGAGCTTGGCTGGGAAATTCTGATGTATCCACCATATAGTCCTGATCCTGCACCATCGAACTACCATATAGAACTACCATATGTTTCGGTAAATGTAGAACTCCCTTAATGGAGTAAAGTTGGCTTCAGGAGAAGCCTGTGAAAATTACTTGTCGCAGTTTTTCGCCGAGAAACTTGAAAATTTTTACACTGATGGAATAATGTCTCTAGCGGAAAAATATCAAAAACTGATCGACCAAAATGGTACATATTTGGTTCATCAAAGTCCATAAAAAATATTATATAAAACAAGTAAGGAAGTGCTAAGTTCGGGTGTCACCGAACATTTTATACTCTCGCATGATAAAGTGATAATCGAGATTTCATTATACGTCATTTACATATTTTTCAAATACCGTATTTTTGTAAATTTTTATTCCGCTATCATCATTGGTTCCTAATGTATAGTATATATTATACAGAGAAGGCATCAGATGGAATTCAAAATAGCGTTATATTGGAAGAAGGCGTGGTTGTGAACCGATTTCACCTATATTTTGTACATGTAATCAGGGTGTTAAGAAAATATTATATACCGAATTTCATTGAAATCGGTCTAGTAGTTCCTGAGATATGGTTTTTGGTCCATAAGTGGGCGAGGCCACGCCCATTTTCAATTTTTAAAAAAAGCCTGGGTGCAGCTTCCTTCTGCAATTTCTTCCGTAAAATTTAGTGTTTCTGACGTTTTTTGTTAGTCGGTTAACGCACTTTTAGTGATTTTCAACATAACCTTTGTATGGGAGGTGGGCGGGGTTATTATCTGATTTCTTCCATTTTTGAACTGTATATGGAAATGCCTGAAGGAAACGACTCTATAGAGTTTGGTTGATATAGCTATAGTAGTTTCCGAGATATGTACAAAAAACTTAGTAGGGGGCGGGGCCACGCTCACTTTTCCAAAAAAATTAAGTCCAAATATGCCCCTCCCTAATGCGATCCTTTGTGCCAAATTTCACTTTAATATCTTTATTTATGGCTTAGTTATGACACTTTATAGGTTTTCGGTTTTCGCCATTTTGTGGGCGTGGCAGTTGGCCGATTTTGCCATCTTCGAACTTAACCTTGATATCTCAATTTTTACTCAAGTTAGAGCTTGCACGGACGGACAGACGGACGGACAGACAGACATCCGGATTTCAACTCTACTCGTCACCCTGATCACTTTGGTATATATAAGTTTTAGGACTTACAAACAACCGTTATGTGAACAAAACTATAATACTCTCCTTAGCAACATTGTTGCGAGAGTATAAAAATAAGTTGGAGTTTGATTAGATTTTTCGACAACCCCATATGTAAGTATACTATGCTACTTAGTTTCATGTATTCTCATTTTTGGAATGGAAAATGAGAATAAAGCTTTTAAATTAAACGAGAGAAAATCTTACAAAACCATTGATAGTTTCTTGAAATGAGGGCGCAAATGTATCCAATACCGATCTTATGCCCAGGGCACCAAACCATTGTAGATCAGTGTTCGGATGCAAAACAAGGCTATAATTTCCGAACAAACTCTTTAAACCGATAAAGAAGCAATCTGAACTGATCGGAAAATGAATAAAAAGCAGTTTTTTTATGTCAGTGGGCCAATAGGCAACATCTGAAAAACTAAAAGCTTCTGTGAAAGATTGATGTGCTCTTAATCAGTGGCAACGTAATTTTCATAAAACTAGGTCTTGATATTCATTAATTCTACTCCGACCTTAACACAGCGAATTTAAGATCAGAGGCTACGTAGACTCAAATTCCTCTGGTTCTCGAGTAGAGAGTGTTTTGACTTCAATTGTTTCTTCAAATAAGCCGCAATTTGCCAAACAAACAAAAAATCTAGGTTTCGTTTGTGGAAAAATTGTTTATGTTATTGATTCAAGCGATAAGAAGTAGATGTCGTTGTTGATGTTTTGTTTAAGGTAGGCCGCTAGAAAACAACTCGAGCCTCAACCCATTTATTTAAGTGATTACAATAGTAATACTCAAATTCGTCATTGCTACTTGTTGAGTCTTGGGTTATATTCCTAACCCAGAGAAATATATAATAAATAAATTGCTGACCCATTTTTGACAGTCATTCATCAGTCAACAAACGGAATTCAGATGTGATTTTGGCGAAACTCTCACGGACCATTTAAAGACTGGTAAACATGCTTGCCGAATCCGGAAGTATCGCAAGGGAACCGTAACATCCACATCCGAATGTTCGAGTTCAAGAAATAATCGCGGCTTTTGCATCGTCAATTCAGGCAAAGCTAAGAGTTTCGACTCGTAACTTGGAGTTAGTAGACGGTCATTACAGCGGATAATTTAGAATGATTTAAACCTGTTTCCATACAAAGTTAAAAGCAGACAGGCTAAACCCTCTAGATTCGCCTATTCGCCTGAAAGTTTGCCAAAAAATTATTGAAATGAAGACAATAAATTGCCGTTTATGTCTGATGAGGCCAATTTTGATATAAACGGAAATGTAAACAAACAAAATTGCCGTATATTGCGTGAATTTATTCCAGCAATAATCCATGAGACGGAACTTCATCCAGAATGAGGCGCTGTGTCAAGGTGTATTGTCGACCTTACTTCTGTGAAGAAAACACTAACAGTAACTGTCAATGGGCACCGTTATTTAAAGATGTCGAATGAGTTCTTTTTACCCAGAACTGTGCCAAAGACGTATTCCTTTCCATAGCGGTTGCTTCCAGCAAGGTCGAGTAATCTATACACATAGCCAAACCGGTTATTGCGGAGCTTCAACGAATATTGGAAAACAAACTAATATAAAGAAACTCCACTTTCCGCTAGCCCCCAAGGTCACCTGTTCTGACTGAGCCAGATATTTTTTTTGGGATTATGTCAAGCAAGAGATGTGCAAGACGAAACCCAGAAATCGAAATGAATTGAGGCATTAAATCGATAGTTGAGGCAATCCACACTTCAACCCTTCAGGCCTCAATGAATAATTTTCTAAATACATAGGTGTCACTTTTGAGATGCTGAGCGTGGAGGTCGTTATCGGTCTATAAATTTTAGAAACAATTAATTATGCAAAAAAAAAAAATAAATAAAAGTTGCTGTGCAATAACTTAAAAAATGAATGCATTGATTAAAAAAATTTATTATCGCTAGTGTTTTAGCACTATTTCTGCGTCACCCTGTATAAGTATTGCCTCTGAATTTAAGTTTTATCAGTGAAGTGATATTACTGAGTAAACAAAATTCGATTGATACAGACCTTACCACAATTTTTGGTAAATTTTTTTTTACCTCATCAGATTGCTTAGAACCACCCAATTGCTTAAATCAGATTATGCAATATTTTATTTATTCAAACCAAGTACTTTGCTTCGAAATACTCCAATCGCATACATTCAATGTTGAGGCATATCTAGTGGCCATGGTGGGCATCCTTATGGTGTCCGGCTGTTTGGGGTTGGGCGCCGTGGCTTGGGCTGGGTTGTTGTTTTTGGTGTGATTGTTCCTTATTATTATGTTTTACATCACCCAAAGCGGTGCCTAAAAGGACCAGCAACAAAGCGAAGAAAATAAAGAACTGCAATTGAACAACAAATTAGTAAGCGATTATATGCCGTTAATCCTTAAATTAGAAATTAGAGAAGAACTAAGCCATAAGCCTTCGAGGTGCGCGCACTCACTTTCATGTCTGCTGAATACGACGAAGTCAACTATAAACTGAGTTGTAAAGTGGCGAAGCTACTACTCCTTTTATACAAATGAATGCCGAGAATGTTTTTTTTAACAATTAATATAAATACAAATATATAATAATAGAATAGTCGTTGGCTGATCTCCGTTTGGTATGCAAATAAGATGGGCTTCCGCTGAGATAAAGGTATGAACTAGTACCAGCTTGCTGCTGAAGTACCAGTTTCGCAATTTTATTTTAATTTAATGCAACAGCGAAGCAAATATTTTAGTTCTGAATTCACCACAATAAAAACAGCCGCCTTTTTCCCACTTTAATCGTACAATCATTAAATAGTGCCTTTTTACTTTTTTAATATATGAAATTTCAAGGAATAAAACAAATTTCATGGAGAACTTGAATTAGACACAGCTAAGTCAGACCTAAAAAGTAGCATACTTTTAAGTTTATTTTTAAATACTCATATATCAAAACCGGTTTCGTAGTGCGTATTTAAATAACACCGGCTAAGCTTTTGGCGTCAATAAAATTAAGTTTATATCCAATAAATTTCTTTTTGTCGAATAAATTTTATTTACAATTGCAACCTATTCGATAACACTGGTAAACAAAACTATTAATTTTTTATCACATGGAAACGGACATCATATAATATATGAGATTTATTAAGGTGTCAGTAGGGTAATCGTTTTTCCAACATTTTTTTTTTTTTTTTTGCATTTTCTGTTCCCTTATACCCTTAGAATTAATGTAGAAACCCAATTTTCCATTGGAAGGTTTCGAAGAAGGCCCAAAAATAATAATACCGCTCGACGTTCGGAGCGCTCGGAGCGCATACCTCAAACTTCAAACGCGTTTTTTCTCAAAACACACTTTTTAAATTGGCATAAATGATTTTTTAAATGTTCACAAAACGCCTGGCTATCGTCACTATATTTTTTATAATTTATTGACAATGTTATGACAAAATTTATGTAAAAAAACATGATGAAAAATTAAAAACAAAAAACGTTAATTACTTTTTTATTTATATACATTTTTTCATGGTTTTAGTAGGGACGATAATCATTCACGTACTTTTTAAGAATAAATTGGATTTTTGTGTTTCAGATGATCCAAACATGAGAAATCGTGTCCACCAGTGAAAAAACGCATCTCATTCACCCAGCCGTTTCTCTGACAGATGGCATCAAAAAATTCCGAAAAAAATTTTTTATCACTTCACGATATACCTCATGATATGTGAAAAGAGTTCTATTGTAGAATAAAAATTTCTATAAAAAAAATGTCAAAAAACAGGCCAGATTACTCTACTGACGCCTTAAAGTCAGTCACTAATGATATGTGATAATAAAAATTGACACATAAGGTTTTCTTGTGTTCCTTTTCGCGGTTTCCTACTTTTTTAAAGAAATATCACAGAAACTTCAAATTTAATGGGGATATTCCCATTATCATTCGAAAGAACTTTCCTTGGCATTTATTTTGTGAAGATTATCTCTTTCAAATGTTGGCCGCAACTGCGTCTCAGATGGGATTGTCCGCATACACTTTGGATATCCCTACAGGAAAGAGTCTAATAGCCTTGACAGAGGGCGGCGTTAATCCGGATTAACTGCGCACTTAATCAGATCAAAATTTGTAGGTGACAGAGGGCTGCTATGCGAGTTTGAAATTTTCGTAAACAGCTGCTAGTCATTTTTATAATATATTCAATGAAAATGAATAGAATATAAACATTGAGGGTGTTAGACGACCAGTTTTTACAAAATCATTTTTTATTATAAAAACTTATCAACTCGTTATTTTTCAAACTGCATCATAACATAATATCATAACATAAAACGTCGCCATCTGTCAATGCTATAACGATGTGATACCACATGATCGTGGTGGCCAAAAGACCGGCTTAAAACGTGTAATTATCTGCTCACTGTAGTGTTCTCTCAATAAATCCACTGTATATCCATCAAATAGTCGGCCGTCATGTTCTCAACGGCATCATTTTCGAAGAATTATGGACCGATGATTCCACACATTCCGGCCCATAAACCACACCAAATCGTTTTTTTCTGAATAAAATTGCAGCTCTTGAATCTTTCAGGTTGCTCTTCTGTACGAGCGAAGCGCGCGAAACACCTTCCTTGCGCGAATTTTCGTAACAAAATTGAACGATTCGTAAACGTTGTTCAGGTGTAAGCCTTTACATGATGAAATGCCAAACAATACTGAATGAAAATAACATGACAATTTGACACGACTCACGCGTGATCTGTCAAAAAAGGCTTTTGAATAAAGAACCTCTAATTGAATCACCCTTTATTTTCTCAAATAGCTCAAACATCAGCAATATTTAGATATTTATATATACAAAAAATATTTCTTAATAGAGGAGAAAATAATTTCTAGGATATTTGGCTTCTGGAAGGTCTTTTTTAAGTCTCCAGTAGCATTGTTGCGCTCCATTTCCCTTAATAGCAATTCTGCATTAAGGAAACGATAAATTCTCTCATCTTGTTCGCCACTCACTGCAAATTTGTCGGAAAGAAATTCAGATAAGAGTTCAGCATATGTATTTTTAAGAACATATTACACCTAAAGGTTTACATGACATTATAAGTTCATTTATTAAGTCTTTCTAATGCTTTTTTGTGAGTAAAATAACAATCACTTACGACCTATCCACAGTATCTACGATTGTTCAGCTTGTATGGCAGCACTATGCGGTAGTGGCTCAATTTCGACAGAAAAGTAGCTTCTTGTGGAGAAAAGGACGAGTACAAAATTTTAGATCGATTTCTCGAAACTGAGGGATTGGTTCGCGTATACATAGACAGACGAACGTCGTTAAATCGGCTCAGCTCGTCACGTTAATCAATTACATATAAACTTTATAGGGTCTCCGACAAACAAACTTCGTGGCAAACTTGATATATCCTGTCATAGACATACACTCGGCGAAAAAAAAACCCACGCACTATACAGAGTGTTTTTATATAGCGCAAAACTTTGATTCATATTATTCTAAGTTAAACATTTTTCTTTGAGGATCAACCACTTTTATTTAGTTTATGTTTCAAGCATTTTTATATAAAAAACTTATAGTTTAACACTTGTTATAGTGAAAAATGTAAAAACACACATATAACAAACCACAGAAGTAAATATTGTTATGAGCAATAATGTAATTTTTGAACAAGTTATTTACATATTTTATGTTTTATATGATTTTTATTTGGCATTAGAGTACATAACGAATCAAAATAACAAATTTTGTATAAAAAAAAATTCTTCGAATTTGTTAAAACACCCCCTCCTCCTAATAACCTCGGATATTTGTTTAAGCATCGATTCAAAAAAGCGTTGAAGATAATTTTTATTGATTTCTTCATTCGACACAGCTTCAATAATGTTTTCAATTTCTTTTAGACTTTTTGAACGCTTTTCTCTTATCATTTTGCCCATCATTTTGCCCAAATAATGCCAGCAGTTCTCAATTGGTTTGAGATCTGGACTGTTTCCTTGCCACGTGAGAGACCCTATTCCATAAAAATCTTTTTGTTTTGAAACCTGTAAGTGTTTGTAATAAATTATTGAAAAATCTATTTCAATATTTTTAGCTTTGGTTACCGCTTTGGCTCTATGACAAGGGGCTGAAATATCCTGAAAATAAACTTTTTTGGCGTGTTCGGACAGCTGTTCAATAGTTGGCAAAACGCCTTCTCTCAAAATTCCAATTTATATTTCGGCATTTTCAAATCTTTTTAGAATAATTAGCGGCCCAACTCCAAACTTGGTTACAGCTCCCCACACCATTAAATAAGGCGAATGTTTTCCGGTGGGCCAAATACAGTTTTCGAAAAAACGCTAACCTTTCCTATGACGCACTGTGGCATTTCCGTCGGGTTCCAACAAATTAAATTTCGATTCATCAGAAAAAATAACATTTCCCCAATCTGATGTAGTCCAAGTTTTGTGTAATTTTGCCCACTCTAGTCGCTGTTTCTTCATTCGCGTGTTGAGAAGTGGCTTTTTTGCTGGACGTCGCGGTCGGAATCCAAGATTATTCAGCACATCTTGCAAAGGACTTGTAGTTAATTTTACCCCAGTGGTTTCATAAAATGTTGCATTGATTGTTCCAGCATATTGAAAGCGATCACTAATGCACATCCGTTTAATTTGTCGTTCTTGACGAGGTTTTACTGTTTTCGGACGTCCCCTGCCCTTTTTTCGAGCTAATCAATTAAAATACGTATAATTTTTAATTATAATACGCACGTTCCAATCCTTTATGCCTATTTCACGAGCTATTTGACCTTTGGATAATTTATTTTATATAAAGCTACGATTTCTGATTTATTTTTTGTTGACCCCACCATGTTCAACTTTACTTGTTTTCACAACTTATTCAAAAGAAAATACCGCAAATTCTGTAATAAACAGGTGCGGACGCTAACGGTTTTAACAATAAAAGTAAAATAATGTAGCCACATGACAAAACAGCCAAATAAGACAAATAGTGAATTTTGAGCAAATAGTGACAGTTCAAAATAGGAATATTAGAAAATTTTCGACTGCGTGGGTTTTTTTTTCGCCGAGTGTATTATGAGAGTTAAGGGAAGGTTTTAAAAATATTTGAAATAAACAAAAACACTTTAGAATGTAAAGTCAAATCGTACAAAAAATAAATGTGACGTTTTACTGTTAGGTAGGTAGCTGAGTGCTGTAGATGTAAATACATTCTCTAAGACTACTTCAAAATTCTTAATAAACCAGAAATTTCTCATACTATTTATTTTCTACGAAAAATATGTTTGCTTATAATAAAGTTGAAAGCAGTTGCCTAGAGTTTTTACACTCTTGGAACCTGTTGCTACAGAGTACGTATAATAGTTTTGTTCACCTAACGGTTGTTTATATCATTCAAAACAGGACAAGATATATACATATAGGGTTATGTATATATAAATGATCAGGATGACGACAAAAGTTGATTCCGGGTGACTGTCTGTCTGTCTGTTCGTCCGTGCAAGTTGTAACTTGAGTAAAAACTGAGCGAGTTTCTTAGAACAAAAAAAATTACGCGCTCGTAAATGGACGTAATCGGACCACTGCCACGCCCACAAATCACCATTAACCGAAAACCTATAAAGTGCCATAACTAAGCACTGAAATAAGATATGTATTAAACGGTAATTTGGAACATGGGAATGCAGTAGCAAGGTGTATCTGTGTGCAGAAAATTTTGAGAAACTGGGCTTGGCCCCGGCCTTTATTAAGTTTAACGTACATATCTCCTAAACTAATACAACTACAATAGCCAAAATGATCCAGGTCAAATGCTATAACAACTCCTGCCGATATTGTGCAAATGGATGAAATCGGAAGGTAACCCCGCTCAATCCCCATATAACGGTTCTGTTCAAAACTACTAAAAGCGCAATAGATCCATAACTAATTTCGTCACAGACATTAAATTTTATCTCCGAGATGATATGAGAAGACTTTATGTGATCCGATGTGAAAATTGGACTATTGGGCGTGGCACCATTCACTTTTTGGTGAAATCACATATCTCTTTACCCGACCTACCGATTTTGACTAAACTTAGTACTAGGCTTTTTTCTATGTCACAGTGTGAAAATGGTCAAAATCGGACTACAACCCCGCCTACTTCAATGTATTGTAATTTTACATTCCTTTTGATTCCTTTCTTTCTTGTATTCAAATCAAGAAGTAATTAATATTACGGTAAAAAATGTTGTACTAATATTTCCTCTAAAGTGTGCCACCTTATGAATAAAAATTGTCCAAATCCAACTAAAACTGATCAAGCCCCTAGGAAGCGAATATGTAAACCCCAGCATCTACAGTTGACTTTTGACTGAAAATCGGTAAATGTATGAGATATACAGTTGCAGTTCATACAGAGTCCTTTTCTATCAATAGTTTGTCTGTATGTCAATAATGGGTTGAATCGAGCCAATATTCTCTTAGCCCCCATATACCTAATATATGGGTTTTCGAACTTCCGAAGACTTTATACCACATATATCGGCCAATTTTAAGTTATCTCAATGAAAATGGGAGATCGTGTTTTACTCATAACAATGTATCTTTGTGCCGAAAACTGGTTAATTTGAACGAAAACTTGGCCCAGTCCCTATATAACTAATATCAGAACTTTTGAACATCCGCCTGAATTTATTCTATATGATTGGTTTTTAGTATCGGCATGTTAATAGTATCGTATATGGTATCGGGGAAAAAAGATAAAATCTGGTCGATACTACCCCACTCCCTTTTCTTAACCAACCTTATGTTTATGAGATATACATATAATAGGTTGTCAAAAAAGTCTTGCGGTATTTTCGCTAGTTGGCGCTGAAAGCGCGTAGTTCTAGTTTTATTCGTCGCATCGGGTCATGTTATACCTTCTTGGAAAGCTCATTTCACGCGCTAACACGTGTTTGATTGATTGTCGTTTCTTTTAAGTCGTTCGTGAGTTATAGCGTCGAAACCATGGAGCAAAATAAAGAGAAAATACGGCATATTTTACAGTACTACTACGATAAAGGCTAAAATGCATCTCAAGCCGCCAATAAAATTTGTGCAGTTTATGGACCCGATACAGTTTCCATTTCCACCGCACAACGATGGTTTCAACGTTTTTGTTCTGGTGAAGAGGTGGTCGAAGATGCGCCACGCTGCGGAAGGCCTGTCGTCGAAAATTGCGATAAAATCGCTGAATTGGTCGAAAGAGACCGGCATAGTAGCAGCCGTAGCATCGGTCAAGAGCTGGGCATGAGTCATCAAATATTCATTTCAATTTCAATAAAAAAAAATTCAAGAGAAATACCGCAAGACTTTTTTGACAACCATTATATTATATGTACATATACTTAGATTGCCTTTAAGTATTGCCTTAGCCTTGATTCCTGCAAGTTGCAAGAGTATAAAATGTTCGGTTGCACCCGAACTTAGCTCTTCCTTACTTGTTTTTAATGTTATTAGATGCCACACCCCAAAATATTAATTAGCGATAGATTTTCAGACTCACTGTATTGCTAGCGGACATCTCAGCAGTAGACATTCTAAAATAAGACAAAACATGTTTTTTACTCTCTTTTCTTACCATCTCATTAACAAGTCAAATGTGAACGATCAAACCCGTTTTCCCTTCAACAGCTGACGTACCGCGTTAATAATAAACAAAAAATATTGGTCAATTATATTGTTGCTAATTTTATAAAAATACTTTGTAGGCTCGTTCTGTTCATGTACACATACATACATACACATATTTTATTAATAGGTATGGCAGTGTGAATCTCGGGGCAGCGAAACATTATATTCTCTCACTTTAAGCAAGAATTAAAGGCGTGTTAAAATTGCCAGGTGTCTGCTAAATATTTTATAAACAAACAGTGAATGTGAATATAAAATGTCAGTGCCCGATGTTGTTTTATTTGTTTTGTTCTACTTGGTCAATAAAAAAATGGTAATGACAGATTTGACTTATTATTTAAATTAATTGTTTTTTAATATATCCAATTTATTATTTTCTTTCAACTAGTATTTTTCTAACACCACTAATCTTCTGCTTTACTGGCGTAGACGTATACTATTACGTATCTATAATAGCGCCAGTATAGTTGCCTATCTATGACGGTACACCAAAATATATGTACATTACGGGTGGCTATCCGCTACACAGAGTAGACAACTGAGTCGGCAGCAGCCATCTCTTTACATTATCGATTACTATCAGCCCTTGTTATAATATGTAGAATTGCTAAAATCAGAAAACTGAGCTTAAACAATTGTCTACGCTATTTAAGTTTTGGAAATTGAATATTTTGATTAAATTTAAGGAAATTATGTTTTCCTTATTTTTCAATTGTTCACGAACGTTTCAACGGAATAAGTTATCCAAATTATTCTTAAAAGAACGAAAAAAAATTGTTACAGTGAAATAATCAAACTATTAACTAGTAGTCTTACAAAATAGGTTGTAGATGCTTTATCATATAATGTTATATAATTAACCAGAAACCGGAAAACTACCTAGTTATATTAGGCCCGGAAAAGATCTGGAAATGAAATGTCTCTTAAAAGCAGCCAGTGTTACGTCTATTGTCCAATTCTTCAAAATAGATCATATAATTTGTTCCAGCCATTATTGGTTAGATGGGTAAGGCGTTTTTTTAGTTTCAGTCATAACCGCTGAATAGTGTTTATAGCCGATTAAAAGTCCGTCCGTTTGTTTTTATGTTTCTTTGCACAATAAGAAGGTTCTTGTTGTGGACGTTCTCAAGTGGACGAAATCGAACCATTGCCACTCTCACACAACGCTATTGACCTATAAGGTGCCAGAACTAAACTTTCCGATAAGATAAAATATTTTCATTTGCTACAACGAATTGAGGCGCATCTGTTGTTGTAAAAATTTTATAAAAGCTAATGTGACCCTGCCCCCTAATAGGTTTATTGTGCACATCTCTGAAACCCCTTAAACTAAATTAATAAAAATTTCTCAGCACAAATCATTTCGGAAATTTCTCTAAGGAGCAGCCAGTGTGACGTAACGTTTGTCCAATTCTTCATGATGTATGAGAATGCTGCATTATTTCTATAATATTATTATATCCGTCGCCGCAATTCGGTAAGAGACATAATCCTGACGTACCAATATTTCGATGTGAAAATTGGCGAAATAAAACCACAACCATGTCTACTTCCCACCAAGCCCCAATAAATGTAAAGGGATAATACTTTGCAAAAATGGTGTCTGTAAGGTATACCATCCTAAGTCTAAAATTTGTCAAAATCGAGTATAAGTGTTAAGTATACCAGATACCGAAGTTTTAGTACTCATTGCCCATGGTTGTCTTTTACCGAAAATATCGGTCAATGCGTGAGGTTTTTTGATGGTATTCGGATAGAAAGTTTTTCTGATAACCTCCTTATGTACAAAATGGATAAAATCTGATAAATTTTTCCCCATTTTTTGGACCAAAATGGACCGACGTTCTAAGGTTTCTAAGTGAAATTCCTCTTATGATCGACCTCTTAACCTAATCTAACCTAGGCCGATATTGACTAACACTAGTGGCTTAAAGTCAGTTTAAAAGTAGGAAATCATTATACCAGGTTAGGTAATGTTAGGTCAAGAAGTCATTCCGAAGATAGAATGCGCGTAGCGATTCAAGTTTAATGTCTTCAATTGACTCGGTTTCCCCGGAGCGGTCGTTTAAGTTTGCTGAGTAGCCAAAGGTCACACGGAGCTAAATCAGGCGAATACGGTTGTTATGGCACGATATTGGTCGAAAAATTGGGGGAAAAGTCAGGAATGATCAATGCAGTATGCGTCGGTGCATTATTGTGGTACAAAAACCAAGACTTGTCGGCCCTTAATTCCGGACTATTTTTACGGCGAAAACGACGCATAACACTCAAATATTATTCCTTGTAGGCAATTTGTCTGGTCGGAAGGAATTCGGAGTGCACCACAACACGATAATCGAAGAAAACTGTTAACATAACTTTGATTTCCGAACTGCTTTGAAGAGGTTTTTCCGGTGTCGTCTCAGCTTTATCATGATATTCGGCCGATCGATCGTCTGTTTCAGGGTCGTGAGCATAGATCCAATACTCATCGCCAGTAATAATAGGTTTCATAACATCCGGGTAGTCGAAAAGCATTGTTTTACAGACTGTTTTACGAAAAAATAGATTGATTTTGGAACCGATCCGTCCTTTCACTTTTCTTAGGCCCAAATAATTTTTCTAAATGGTTTTCACTGCTCCTTCCGATTTTTATTGACGTGTTGATCATCAGTTGATGTTGATGGCAGCCCTACCCTCCCTCTTTGAATAATTTGTACCAATCAAAGACACTTGCTTGTGATAAACAAATATCCCTGAGGCCTTTTCTAACATTTTGAACTTTTAGGCAACAGAAATTTGATTCCGCACACAAAATTTAATGGAACTTTTTTGTTGAATAATTTCACTCATCGAAAAATCGCCGAATGCATTTTATGTACTTCAGAAAGACAAGCGTAAACTAAATACTAATGAATCTTTTGATTTAACATCTGAGGCAGATGTCACTGACGGTCATACCAACCAAAAAAAAAATATATTGACGAACGGGTTTCCGCGAAACTTAGATTAAAAATTATTACTATTTTTTGGCCACAGTGGTATATATAGGAACCAACTTCTATCAATGCATCTAAACTTTTATGAAATTTATTGCTAGTTTGGATAGACAGACAGTCATTAAAATCAATTCATCGCATCATTCTGATCAATATGATATATATTAAGCATCTTGATAAGATGAAGTTATTTAAAAAAACCGTTAAATATACAAAACTGTTACCATATACCCTGATTAAATTTTGGGAAAGCACCTTTGCTGGTGCTAAGAGTCTTCATATGTTTGTTTGTTTATGATAAATATAGGTTTTCAAATATGTGTTTGTAAATCTAATATAAAAAATTGCAAATGTAAACAAAACAAAAGTTGTTTAATAATATTTTTAACAAATTAATGATAATTGAAAGCGTAAACTAAAGTTTTAAATATTCTGAGAAATGCCAAAAGAAAGTAAATAAAATGAAGTGCGAAAATTGAATGGCACACCTCGGTTTTGTTGGAGTTCCCATCTTCCCTTAGTATAAAAACGAGTGAGTTGCAATGGAGTAGCATCAATTGTCTATTGACAGCTCTCACATAAGCTACAACTACAGTATTCATACCCAAAGCCAACAACAACAAAATGAAGGTAAGCGTTTAAGTTTTAACTGACAAAGGTTTTAAATATCACGTAAATCTGTCCTTACCTTTATCCTTATAGTACGCCGTTATATTTGCTCTCTTCCTTATGGTTGCCGTCGCACACTGCAGTTCCTATGGCAGCCGTAATGATGAACACGACCACCACGATGACCATGACGACCATAAGTTAAATCAACATGACCAAAAGAATGATCAACACAATGAACATAAAGGCCAAGGCCAGGGTCATGGCGACGAACACGGTCATGTCGATCAGCACGATGATCATAAAGACAGCCACCATAACAACCAACCTGGTCATCACTAAGTGGCAACGGCTTATTGACGCTCCTTCTCGATGTGTACCGGAATTCTGCAAAAGTTTTAATCTAAAGTTTTGAGTTGGCTTTGTACAACAATTTTTGGTGTTAACAAGAAAAGTAAATAAATATTGAAATGTTGTAACAAGTTTCGTTTTTTACTAATAACACAGGTCAACAAAAAGCAATTGCGCATGGATTGACTTAATACTGTGGGGAAAAATAGTAAAACTTTTTAATTTAAATTCCGCGCGAAAATCCATTCATTGAAATGTTTGTTACTAGGTTTAATGTAAAAGGTCAATGACATCTGTGCTAAATGTCACATCAAAATAATCATTAATGTTTAGTATACGCTTGTCTCTCAGAAGTACATAAAGTACATTCGATAATTTTTACGATGAGTAAAATTATTCAACAAAGAAATTCGATACAATTTTAAGTGCGGAATCTAATTTCTGATGACGAAGCGTTCAGAATGTTGAAAAAGGGATTCGATGATAATTGTTTGCGCGAGCAAGTGTTTTTGATTGGTATAAATTATTCAAAGAGGGTCGAGAACACGTTGACGACGAACCACGTCCAGGATGGCCATCAACATCAACTGATGATCAACATGTCAATAAAATAAAGAAATTGGTGTTTGACAATCGACGAATAACAGTCAGAGATTTTTCTGGCGTCGTTGGAATATCGGAAGGATTAGTGAAAACCGTTTTGAAAAATTATTTGAAACGTGAAAGTACGATTGGTTCCGAAATTACATAGCGTTGTCCTGATGGGAGACGAAGCCCTTTCTGTTGATCAGTTCTGAACGTTTTTTTCGATTGCTTTCTTCAATATCATCAGTTGTTGGCAGTAAAATGTAGAATCAATCGTTCGACCAGGCCGGAGCAGCTCATGGTGGCTGATTCCTCTCCGATCCTTACCAAACACTTAGCATAACCTTTCGAGGCGTCAATCCTGGCTTTGCGATTTGCATTTGTTGAACTTCACCACGTGTGAACCATGATCTTTTTCGCACATTATTGTCGTATTTGATCCACTTTTCGTCTGTTACCATTCGCATCAGAAATGCTTCGATTTCATCTTGTTTCAGCAAAGAATCGCAGATGTTAATTCGGTTCATTAAATTTTTCATAGACAACTAATGTGGTACCCAAACATCGAGTTTCTTTCTTTAGCCAGCCTTCATTAAATGGTGCAAAACCGTTTGATAATAAATGACAAGTACCTTAGCGATGTCTTGGCTGGTTATGTGACGGTGCTGGTCAATCTTTTTCATAATTTCATCGACTTTTTCAACGATAGGTCGACCAGAGCGAGGTGTATCTCTCACATCGAAATTTCTAGAACGGAAACGAGCGAACCATTATTGTGCTATACGAACTCAAACAAAATCGTTTCCGTAAACCGCACATATTTCATTGCTTGCGTGGCATTCTTCCCGATTTTATACAAAAATTTTATGATATGTATATAACTTTTTTTTCAACTTCCAAGAATTTAATTTTTTTGGTTACGTTACCTCAATTAAATTGAAACGTTTATGCAAAGAAATTGGTATTCCTTGCCATAAAACTGAATGCCGCTTTATCATTAATAGCTCAACATAAAGTGTTAAACTAGTTTTACTATGGGAACAAATGACTATCAAAGAAAATGACAAAAATTTTAAAATACTATTAACGGCAATTAAAAATATAGAATACAAGAGGAAAGAGATTGAAAAGTTCAAGATGGTGTACTTTTTGACTGGAATGCATGGTGTGTATACTAAATATTCCTGTTGTCTATGCCTGTGTGGTAATAAGAATGACACTACCGCAAAAAAATAAGCCGGTATGTACCGATTACGAATGGCGAAAAAGCAATACTAACCCAGAAAATCGCGCATGGAGAAGTATTTCTTATTAAAATGAAGTTTAAATAATTTGAACTTTGGGGTGAATTTGTTCCACCCAGCCAAAACGTTAATGCGGTATTCTACCATGGAGTTCGACGTTGTTCGGTCCGAATATCGCGAAGATGTAAGTTGGCGTTTGTTGCAATGATAATGCGCCGACTCATCGATCGGCGCTTGTGACCGACTATTTGACCAAAAATCACATTTTAACCATTAACTGCTCCCCGTATTCACCTGATATGGCACCGTGCGACTTCTTCCTTTTCGGAAAAATACATTTGTCTATGAAAGGAAAGAGTTATGCAGACGTAGAGGCCATTCAACAGGCTTGCACTGCCATACTGGCGGCCATACCGGCCAACAAGCTAAAACACTAGTTCGACATGCTTTTGGACCGTGCAAAAAGCTGTATTGAAGCAGAAGGAGGCTATTTTAAATATAATAGATTGATTTTGCCAAAAAAAAAAATTTTTTCTGTTTTTTTAAGTCCTGTTTCACGTTGGAACGCGCCATCGCACAGAACGTTGCGAGGTCAAAACCTGATGTGCTGCACACATGAAAAAGCTTTCTGATCACTCAAATCCATTCAAAGCTTCCTAAGAAAGTAAATCAAATTTTTATTGACAACTAAATGGATTTTATATAATGCTTGTCGAGACTTAAGTAATCTTCGAAATATAGAGAGTATTTTATTTTTAACTAAATGAGATGAAAGAACATTTCCACAAATACCTCCTTTCATCGCGCATGGAGAAGTATTTCTTATTAGAATGAAGTTTAAATAATTTGAACTTTGGGGTGAAGCAACCTTCAATATTAACGGTTAAGGAGGTTATAAGCATTACGAAATCGTAATGTTGAGAGATGGATTAATGAATGAAGAGGAGTAAAACGCTTTAAAAATGTAATTTTACTTCTCCTTTAGGAATAGTAAATTATACGGACTATTTGTGTTCAAAACTGTCACTGTTTTAAAATTGTACCTTACCCCTTGATTTATGCCGTCAAAAACTCTTCACACGCTTCCCAAAAATGTAAATCAGGGTGCTCAAGTAAATTAATTTCTGCAGTCTTCCGCAGACTAAATATTCTGTTTCAGTATTCAATGCGACCAACTACTTTTCTAAAATAGAAGTGTAAATCTTTCACTTTTTTCTAAACTATATCGATAATTGCAGAGCTACAAGTATCCCCTTATTCCAGATTGGTACATATTAGCTCCCACTTTTCTTATTTGGCAAGTGTAGTTCTGCTCCTTTTTTATTTTTCCTAAACCTCCAGTAATGAAGTTCGTGGTATCGCTAAATGTTATTTGACATATCTGTTAAAGTTTTGCAGTGCTTAAGATAATTCCGAAGTAAGTGTCTTCTCGCATCGAATCGGGGACACAAACGGAACATATTAAGTGAAAAATGAACCATTCTTTCAGTTAACATTGCTGGTTTGCTTGGTCAAAACTCACTTTGGTGCAAAGTAATGTTTTAGACCTTTTACTGGAATTTGAAAAGTAAACAAGAGCCAACTTATATTGCATCTAAATTTTTATTTGGTCATTAGACATTTCTTTCCATTTCATTCACATTTTTGAAGTAATAAGCGATTTACTTTTTCTTCAACAAAGTGGACACCAAAGGAGCGGAGTAGGTGACTGGAGCAACTGGAGCTACCGCAGCGACACGGGCAACTGGAGCGCTGTAGACAGCAGGAGCAGCAACATGAGAGTAAGTGGCCACAGCGGGGGCGGAGTAAGCGGCGTGTGAGTAGGTGGCGACAGCAGGAGCAGCATAGGTGGAGTAAGCGGCATAAGGAGCGGCGGCATAGGCGGTGTAGGCGGGCACAGCAGCGGCGGAGTAAGTCAAAGGAGCCACCAAACCGGGATTGGCCTGAGCGACGGCGAAGAGGAGTGCGAAACAGATGAGGAACTGTTAGAAAAGAAGAAAAGGAGTTATAAATTGTTTACATTACAACTTCAATCCGATTGAAATAAATTGGCAGACTTCTTGTAGAGTACACTTACTTTCATTTTGTGAGAGTTTGTGGTTAATTGACTGCTGTGAGTTAACTGATATCAATTACGATTCTGCGAGCATATTTTATAGCAAAATTTCTCGAAATCAAAAAATCATAATTCTGTGATACATATTTGTATGCAAGGTTGTGTGTAAGAATCCGCCGCCTACACTTTGTTATTAATACTCGTTCATTTACTTCTAAGTACATTTTGTCATATGTTGGTCTGTATGTTCGCAGCCGCAAGCACCCACAAAGACCCGCATATACGAGCACATACAAACACACACATAAAAAGTGATAATAATATGACAATAGGTATTAATGCTTGTCCGTTTTGGTCTGTCTGTTATGCTTTATATACATATGATTATGCTTGAATTTGATCAAAGGGAATTCTTGAATTGATTGCGTAGAATGAGACAGCAAATCTTAAAAATAATTGACAAAAATTGCTAAAAAAAGATATAATTGATATTCTGCAACTGTAGGGCTGCTTGTTTGTTACCTCTTTTAATTTGGTAATGAAGTAAAATTTTTTAACCATATCCTAGGTTATACGAAAACGGGAAAACCCAAAAGTGTTAGAGTAATGTTGAAAAAACCCAAACTATTTTTAGACTTCTTTTGGGTAAAATCTCTTTTATTGTTTATTCAGGTCTGACCCAATTAGCATTGCCGCCTTTCAAACAGCCTAATTTTGTTCTAGAGATGTAATGTAATAAAAGAGCAAATTCCAGTTTACTTCATCGCTTTCTATATTTTGAATAATCGGTCTCTTACTGGTTGAGTGACTGATGACAACTATAATATAGCTGATTTACTTTCCTCCAAAATTTTTTTAAAAACAATGATATTCAAACAATACCCTTTATATTCAAATAATAGCCATTAACATCATTGCTAGAAGCACTAAACGGCTTAATATAAAGATGTGAGGAAGATCTATGTTCGGGTGAAACCGAATATTTTATACTCTCCCATCAAAGCCGAGGAATTACTTTTAATTTTTTTTGCAAAACTTTATATTAAACAAGGAGAACTTTTACTTCAGCTGCGCCGAAGCTATAACACATGCCGCATTTCGTGAAGATAAGCACTTTATGCCGATCGTTCAGTTTGTATGACAGCTACAGGGCCCAAACCATTATTTGTGGCGGGTGCGCCTCCTGGTAGCCAACCGATGACTTAGATTCTCGTATGAACGGCCGGTCAAGTAAACCCTATCGTTTTGAGAGTTTACGAGTTGCTCAACTGGAAAAATTTTTTCGTCAGAAAACACAATGTTCGGAATTTGACCGCTTTCGGCCAAGCGAATCAACTGCTTCGCTCTCTCAAGTCTTACTGGTTGCTGCTTCGGTGTGAGATCATGGGCCTTTTGGAACTTGTAAGGCTTGACCTTGAGCTCATTTTTCAATATGCGTTGGATGCTGCGGACGGATATTTTCAGTTCTTTAGCCATTTGATTGGCCCTTTGTCGTGGATTTCGCTCAAGTCGCTTCTTCACTTTCCGAACCATCTCACGTGACGTTGCAGTCTTTTGATGACCACCTCCATGGCGTTTTGCGATGCTACCAGTATCATTGTAACGAGTGATGGTGCGAAAAACAAAAACTTTATTCACATTAAGGTGTTTGAGCTCACGAACAATTGCTGGCTGTGATTTTCCAGCTAAATATAGAGCAATCACACTATTACGTTTGAATTCCATCGCTGATCACTTTTTTTTTGCGTTCCCTTTTGGCAAAACGCTTTTGTACACTTGTGAACAATACTCCGAACTGTCATTCAGCTAATTCATAAACAGCTGATTTGAGTGCGACAGCTGCGCGAACGGTCTGAAGTTGGTTACACTTCGAGTGTCGGACCCTGTATATGTTATAGCTTAGTGAGAAAAAGGTGGGTGCAAAATTTCAGATCGATATCTCAAAACTGATCGATATTCATTTGGCGGACAGACAATCAGACGGACGGACATGCTGAAATCGACTAGGCTCGTCACGCTGATTATTTATATACATACATACATATATACATGTACTTTATAGAATATCAGATGTTTCCTTTTGTGTGTTGCAAATATCGTGACAGTGTATGCCTGTTCAGTACATGTTGCGAAAGAAATTAACAGTCGTTATTTGACAAAATTAAATTAAATGATAACAATTATATTTGGTCATATTCTAGTTAATGCTATTAAAATTAATCTAACCTAATTAACCTGCTATTAAAATTAACCTAGTTAATTGATTATATATCTATAATATGATGTTGGTGATATAAACTCAATCTTAATTTAATATGTTGGGTATAGGAGGAATAAAACATTGAAACGGAAATAATTTTATGACTAATAAGGGGTTTAGACCACGGACTTAATTAACACATTTTCAGAGCTAGAGCTCATTATGCTCATGAAAACATATATCGGCCAACATAACGGTTTAAAGTTAACTAGAGAGTCGGAAACCGCTATATCTGATGTACATAGGCTAGGGATATCTCATACCTTGACTATACTTTGTTAGTTAATTTACGCTTAACGGATCCTTGCTCATATGCAATACCAACCTGCTTCTTGAATGCCAAGGAACACGTGTACTAAGTTTCATCAAGATATCCTAATTACGTAGGTTCCCTTTTATATTTCTAGATTGGAGAACAAAAACAAATTTTAATCATCAAAAATCGCTTTATTGTTTTACGACACATTCTCAATTAAGATCTATGTACTTTTGGACGATTTTGAACCAATTGTCAAAGCCCTTTCATCATTCAGATTAAGGTATCTATAAAACATACTATTCCTTATTGTTCTAGTGGTATGGTTGCAATATATCCACTTGTTAAAAAAAGAAAACAGCCAACCATTTGCTTGGAAGTAACTTTTGATGGATTCAGCTCATTTTGAAATATCCATACTGTCGACTGCTATTTACATTTGAACGCATTAGACTAATCAACACCAGCTTTTTTTTGAGCGATTGACAAATTGTATGGGATACAACGTGAATCAAAGTATTCAAATGTACTTGCAATATTGAATAGAAGCTGGTCCCACTAATGCCTAAGGTTGTTTCAATCTAAGAATATGTCACATGACGATCTAGCAATGAAATTTTGCGCACAGCAACAATTGTTTCCGGGACAACAGCTCGACTTGATCAACCTTCACGAAATTTATCTTGGAGTAATCTACGACCTCGATTGGACCTACGATAATATCTATAAACACTGGTGTTTGATGGAGTTTCATCACCAAAACTTGAATTAAGTTCATCAATGCAATGTAAAAAATAATCGCGCGAAAATGTTCGAGATTTACTTCCATATTTTGGCCGAGATGAATATTTTAAGTAACTGTAAACAACACAAGTAACGTTCGTATGTCAAAACGTTCTGAAAAATTTTCAAACTTCATGATAAAACGGTTGACAAATGCAAAGTATATAAAAGGCAACCTCGCTATTCAACTCGTCTTGTCATCTTAATCATTTATATGTATAACTCTATGTCTATCCTGATTAGTTATAAGTGAAACAAATAATCGTTTGGTGAACCTATTATACTCAGTAGCAACATGTTGCAAGAATATATAAATTGGTCTAAAAAAATAATATATACTGACTGCAGCAAACGTTTTAGATTTTTATATTATCAACATTATCTAGGATACTCTGGGAAGCTTTCCTTTCCAATTTCGTTGCATTCTATGGAATGTAGTAGAATAAGGTCTCATTTCCCAAAAATCCAGACGCGCCACAATCTTACTTAACAGAATAGAAAATTAATGATGTTTTCCATTATATCTTATCACATAATTTCCAAACTTGGTGACTCTTTCGAAAGAAGTCTCTAAAAAAGGAAGTTTCAATTAGCTCCCAAAGTTAATCGTGAATAATATTTAATAAATGTTGACCAAATTAGCATAATTATGGACTTAAACGTCCCTTAATTAGGAATACTCTATTTCGGCTGCACCGAAGCTGATATACCCTTCACAGGTGCATTTCTTTTAGTAACTATGTGTTCAGTTTATATGAAAGCTATATGCTGTAGTCATCCGATCTGAATAATTTTCTCGCAGATTATATTATTTCCTTAAGCAGTAATCCATGTCAAATTTCGGGAAGATATATCGTCAAATGAAGAAGTTTCCCATGCAAGCATTTGATTTCGATCACACAGTTTGTATGACAGCTATATTCTTGAAAAGGAATTTCCAAACGATATCTTAAAAACTGAGGGACTAGATCTGTTCAGGGTGTATTTAGGACTTTCCAAATGAAGCAGGAAGGAACAGTCAGATTCGGTTCACAATTGCTAGGGATTTGCAGGAAGCGTCCCTCTTTCGAGAGATGGACGAAACCTTATTTTTTTCTGTTGGGTTGGCATGACATCTGTCAAACATATGTAAAAACCTTACAGTCATTGAACAACCTATATCATATTTTTTCATTGTGTTGAAAACGTCAAATTTGTGTACCAAAAGGTGCTGATTTCCGAAAATCATTAATTTTTTCTTTTCGTTTAAAGAAAAGTGCTGCAGAGTAGCATCGAATGCTGGTCGAGCCATATGGTGATCATGCTTTATCAGAAGTGATATGTAAAAGATGGTTTCAACGGTGAAGAGATATTGATTTTGAGAAATGAAGAGCGTGGAAAAGCATCAAAAAGTTCGTCACCTAAAATGCAAAATAACGATCCACTACTTCAAATTACATATAGTACATATAAGTACATGTGTCCAACATTTTAAGGTTCTGCTATCAGATTTAAGCCAGTTTTAACCAATATTTAAACTCATTCATTCCCCTGTAAATTTCCGAAAATGTTGTTAGGTTATTTTGCATTTTACGTGATGAAATGAAAATCAGTTTTGCATCGAATTGTCATTGGGGATAGAAAAATGGATTGATTTAAGAATCCGGAACAGAGAAAATCATAGGTTAATCCGGAACAACTACCTACAACGATTGCAAAAACAGATCGATTCGGTAAGAAGACAATGCTCAGTGTTTGGTGGCATCAGAAGGGTGTGGTATATCATAGGTTTCTAAAATCTGGTGAGACTCCTAATACTAAACACTACAAACAACAATTGATAAACGTTAACTTATGCATTGAACAAAAATCGACCAGAATGAGTCGGAGGGCACGGCAAAGTAATTTTGTTACACGAGAATGCACACAAAGCAATATCGGTTCAGGATACAATGCAAAGTACTTGGCTGGGAGCTGCTAACCGCGTGTTTCATCAGACTTGGCTCCTTTCGATTACCATTTGTTTTTATCGATGGGACACGCATTGGGTGAGCAGCACTTACATAGATTCCTACGCAGAAGTCGAAAACTATGTGTTTGATTGGTTCGCTTCAAAATACGACCATTTCCACAGGCATATGCCAGAAAGTGGTGAAAATGTGTAGGAAGCAATACTTTGAGCTCATTTCATACCGGTAGAGTTTAGTAATGGATAAATAGAAAATAATTAATTACAGATTCAAGATCAACCAATACAAGTTTAACTATAGCAGTCGTAACTATGTACTTCTACACAGAGTTAGACTTTTATTTTATGTTATAGTGAGAATATACTCCTATATAATCGAATTTCTAATAAATTTTGTTCTTATAATAAGTAAAACATTTAAATTAGTTTCGGTTATATGTCATTTATTAATTTTTTTGTCAACAGTTTACTTCTTCTTCAACAAAGTGGACACCAAGGGAGCGGAGTAGGTGACTGGTGCAACAGGAGCTACCGCAGCGACACGGGCAACTGGAGCGCTGTAGACAGCAGGGGCAGCAACATGGGAGTAAGTGGCCACAGCTGGGGCAGCGTAAGCGGCATGTGAGTAGGTGGCGACGGCAGGAGCAGCATAGGTGGAGTAAGCGGCATAAGGAGCGGCAGCATAGGCGGTGTAGGCGGGCACAGCAGCGGCGGAGTAAGTCAAAGGAGCCACCAAACCGGGATTGGCCTGAACGACGGCGAAGAGGAGAGCCAAGCAAATGAGAAACTGCAAATAATAAAGTGATGTTATCAAATGGTAATCAAATATAAAAAGCTTTTGTTGAACTTACTTTCATTTTGTTATAGTTTGTTGTTAATCGACTGTGGTGAGTTAACTGATATCAAATATCACTCAACGGCAATTATTTATACGAAAATGTACAATAATTCTCTGCGTCAGTGTAAAGCAGAAAAGTCAGAAAGTTGGACGAATATTCTACAGAAAAAGGCATTTGCGCACCGGTATTTGATCACTCGTTATTTGTCAACTTCTATCACTGCAGTTGATCAGCTTCAAACGTACATTTCAACGCGACATATTGCTATTGCTGTTCTTGTTTTTTTTTCATTTTTCAATCGGTTGTTTGTGATTATATCGTAAGAGCTTAGCTATTTCCCTACATGTGTCGCGGATTTGAGTTTTTGCAGACTTCTATCTGTGTGATTGCTCGCGTCAATGTTCCGGATAGCGAACGCGGATGTGTCGTGCCGTTTGTGATTTCGAACAATTGAAAATTCTTTTTGACAATGTTTTGTCTCCCACACAAGAACCCAACCGGTCTGATAATCCCTCGAACGTATCAAATGCTTGTGCTTACCGACATGCTCTCGATTAGGGCTAAACAATGCGAATGCGCATGTATTTACGATCACATACACACACATACATGCACGAAATTACAAAAGTTTTTTGTTGAGTGCCCAGAGCGCTGACGGCGCGAGTACGCCTATCAAAATAATGACAAGCATAAAGCGCGTAATGTGTGCGCAGACGCATTGCATACATTTGTATTGTAGTTGTATATATTTACACTTGTACATATGTATGTATGTGTTTTTTTTATTTTTGATTTCTTCGATTGTCAATAAATCGTTTATGAATCTCGAATGTAGCTGGTAAATAATCAGGTAAATGACTTTTAACTATTCGTGTTATTGTTGTTGTGGTATAAACAAATTAATGCGATTTAATTGATAACTGGCTTCCAGCACAAAAACTCTGTTGAACTGCACTAAGTAATTCAAGGGTAAAAGCTAATTGTGTAGATTAATATCAATTGTTGTTGTAATAATGAAAAAATTAATAGAAGTAATCAGCTAATAATTTTTAATAAATTTGAGATTAAAACAGAAAAATTGGATATATAAAATGGTCACGTGAGCTCATTTCTTTTAGGTTAATAACATTTTTAATTTGGATCATATTCCGTTGTTATTACAAATATGACTATTTAATATATGAGCTGCAATAGGTCGCAGCAATCGTTATTTCTCTTTTTTATTTTTCATTATTTTCAAGAATTAAAAACTCACGAAAAAATATGGCAACCTTGTTAAAAGGACTCTTCCATTTAGTCTCACTATAATTTTACACATTCTGACCAACTCGAATGATTTAAACGGGTATATTGGGGGAAAGAAATGGACGGACTGATTGAATTCATTTTGACATTGCCCCGGTATACTCGAGAATATATTTTGAAGCAGTTTTTTTGTATAATAATACTCACTGACTTGCCATATATGTATGGAATAAAACTTGCTGGAAGAACGAAATTCATTATAAGAAGTATATGGGAGGTGGAGGTAGTATTGACTCGATTTTATCTTTTTATGTCAATGGTAAATACTATTATAAATAAATAACTACTAATAAAATGTTCCCTGGATTTCGTTAAGGTACCTCACATATAATCGTCAATCATATGGAGTAAAATCTGACGGATATTCGAAAATCCTGATATTAGTTATATGGGGTATAGGTTGAGTTTTCGCGCAATTGTAATGTTAGGCACAAATATATACTGTTATGAGTAAAATACATATTCCCTGAAATTTTTATTGAAATAAGTCAAATATTGGCCGATATATCCAGTACAAGGTCACCTGAAAGTTCGCAAATCTTTATATTAGCTATTTGAGGCCACAGAGAAGTATTGACCCGATTCAACCTATTTTTGACACACAGAACGGAATTTCATTGTATATCTAAACCATTAAACGATATTATCGGGCAAAAAGCAACTATAGGTACTGGGGTCGGAATATTCGGGTCACACAACATTTGAATCTGTGCCTATCAAATTTATTTAAGATTTGCCGCCTACTAAACCAAACTTGCGCAAAAATTGCTTCCAACAAGATGGCGTTACATGACATGCAGCCAACGAAACAATAAATCTATTGAAGGAAACTCTTTGTGACCTCCAATATCGCGTGATTTAACATCGCTGGACCTTTTTTTTATTGGACCATTCGAAGTCGTATATTTGTATATTCTAATGTTCCCTGGGTTTCATTAAGGTACCTCACATACCATCCCAATGATATGGAAATCTTGTTGTTAGTTATATGGGAACTAGCTCAAGTGTTTGACCAATTTTATCCATTTTAGGTACAAAGATACTAGACTGATATGAGTAAAACACGCTCACTCCATTTTATTAAGATAACTAACGTATTGGCCGATATATTCGCTTCAATCCATTTTAGACATCAGGAACGAATTTTCTCTGAATTTCAATTTCGTATATCTCGCATATAGATCGATATTTTCTGTAAAAAGTAATCTTTGGATACAGGTGTTCGCTTTGAACAATTTACCACTGTCTGGTATAGTTCAAAGGCTATACATACCATACTTTAAATATGCTAAGTTTAATTTCGTTATATTAATTGCCTCTTCATTTGTATATCGTAAATTGAAAGAATCAAAAGAAATTTATAATTTTTTTATTTAGAAAGTAGGAGCGGTTGTAGTCCGATGTCGTCCATTTTCACAATGTAGCATAGGAGTGTGTAAAAGTTTTAATTTTAATTTTTTACAGTACCGTTATAAGGAAAGTATAAGGAGTTATAACGCGATTTCATTCATTTTCACCATGTTGCCCACTTTTTCAAATTTTTTCCCACATATCTTTAGCTTTTATTAATGATCATAGACTTACTTAGTTCTGTTAATACCTTTTACTGCATACTATAAATATTTATATTAAAATCAATCTAATTATCTCGAATGTTTTATAGTATATGTGATATGTGCCAAATTTTGATTTACAAGCTGCGTTCCAAAGTAAACAGGTCTTAAAAAAAACAGAACAAATGTTTTTTTCGGCACGGTGCCATATCAGGTGAAAACGAAGAGTGGTTAATGGTTAAAATGTGATTTTTGGTCAAATAATCGGTCACAAGCGTCGATCGATGGGACAGCGTATTATCGTGCAACAAACGTCAACTTTCATCTTCGCAATATTCGGGCCGAATATGTCGAAGACGGCACACTAAACGCTTCAAAAGTTCAAAACTACCGCATTAACGTTTTGGCGTCTTACATTTTTGAATTTTCTTTATTACATTTAAAGAAATATGTTAGAAAATAGTATAATGCTCTTCCAAAATACAGCAATTTAACCATCCCCCTTCTTTGATATCCGGCAGCCGGCTTCGTGGAATATGCTCGTATTTCGAAATAAATATAAAAATCCGTGCTTATATAGTATTCGCGATTTGAAAGAAAAATATATTTCTTTATTTGATGATGTACATACAATATATGTATGTGCTTAGGTATTATTCTCTTTTCCAAAAACAATTCACAACCATTAGTGGGCAAGCAAGAACTGTACAGTGAACAGTTGTTAATTTTATCATGTTCACACTAAAAAATGTTTGGGTGGCAATTGAACTTCATGTATCGCAAACAAGATTTATTTCCTTACAATTCTCAGCAACGAAAATTTGCTATAAATTCCTCATTCTGAGTTTTGAATGTCATTAGTTCAGTATCAGCTGTTAACAAAGCACAAACAAACTACAACAAAATGAAAGTAAGCAATCCACACATCCCTCTAATATATATTTATATATTTATAACACTTTATCATTTGTTTTCAGTTCCTTATTTGCTTGGCTCTCCTCTTCGCCGTCGCCCAGGCTAACCCCGGTATCGTGGCACCTTTGACTTACTCGGCTGTGCCCACCGTAGCCACCTATGCTGCATCTCCATATGCCTACAGCGCTTATGCCGCACCTGCCGTTGCCACCTACTCACACGCCGCTTACTCCGCCCCGGCTGTGGCCACTTACTCGCACGTTGCTGCTCCAGCAGTGTACAGCGCTCCAGTCGCCCGTGTTGCTGCGGTCGCCCCCGTTGCATACTCTGCTCCGGTCGTCTCAACTCTGTTGAAGAAATAGAGGACTTTGTTTTTTGGATTTTTCTAAATAATGCTTTTTGTTGATGGACCTGTGAATAAATGTTGATTAAGTTGTAAATTTATATGAACGTGTATTTTTATTACCTCCACCAACAAAATACACATTTACGCAAGGTTATAATACATCAATTGAAAAGTTCCCTGCCCACCATGGTAAAACATATTTTTGTTTTGCAAAACTCTTTTTTTCTATTCAACATAATTCCCTTCAAAGGTGATATACTAATTATCTTATTACAACTTTTGGATACCATTTTTGTAAGACGATTTATCCTTTGCTTCTAAATACGCGTTAATTTCCTCGACCATCTCTTCATTCGAAAAATTATTTCGAAAAGGAAATAGTCCCGGGGGCCATATCTGGAGAATACGATGAAGCAGTTCGAATCCCAATTCATGGATTTTTGTCTTCGTTTTCACTGACTTGTGACACAGTGCAATGTCATGGTGAAACAGCATTTTTTTTTCAAATGAAATAGCTTTTCAACGATTTCGGCCTTAAAGCTTTCCAATAATGATAGTAATATTTGCTGTTGATAGTCCTTCCTTTTTCAGGTAGTCAATAAAAATTATTCCATGCGCACTCCACACGTCATGACCTTGCCAGCCGACTTTTGAGGTTTTCTGTAGAGTGTCTGTTATCTCAACTTCATTTTACGGTCATCCAAAATTGGTTTGTGATCTCTTTTAATGTTTTCGTCGGCAACAACTTCTTTTGGACGTCTAAACTTAGCATATCAATGCTTGATGGTTGATTTTCCTGGTGGAGAGTCCGAATAATTTTCGTCAAGCTAAACCTTGATCAAATGTTGAAAATGATAATCGTTTGTTTTTATGAGGGAAAAGCATCAAAACCCGGAGTTTGGAACCCAACCTATGCCTAACTCATGTACATGTCACGGAACAACTTTACTTCATGGTACAGAAAAAGACATTTAAGTCTCTTAATCTTGTAAGAAAAGTGAAAGTGTAAATTTAAAATCTTCCCTTAAGAGGCTACTGGAAAAATAAATCGCACTAACGTCATAATGGAATTGGAACAGATATCTTCTAAAGCATCCACACCCACTCATTATTTAGGTTAGGTGGAAATTCAGTTTTCCACGTCGTGTGTTTATCCCTGAGCACATGAGTGGGTCCATCAGCTTTTGGTTAAGGTTTTCCTCCGTTCTTAACACATTGTGAAACTCTCAGTTCTCTCATTTCTTCATATGTAGGCGGCTCTAACAGCTGGATTATTCGTACATATTCGACCCCCTGAATGTCAATGGGCGGCACGCTGGCCGGCTTACTCGGATTGTAGAAAGATTTTTCTTAGTATACACTCCTCGAATGATATTAAGGGCCTCTTTGTAGGTCTAGCCTTTTTGACCTATTCGTATTCATTATTGGATCGGAAATTCGTTGTGCTTATAAAGTTTAAGCGTAGTTTCTTCAAACAATTTTAATATGATTTTAAGAAATTTTATATCACTGTCTGTAGAGAGGGGTTCTGAGACATAAGTTTACGAATTGTTAACGGGAAATGATGAAGTAACGCTTTACCCTCCATTAAATCATAGGATAAAAAAATTTAGATTAAGCAACCTATATTTGTTGATTAGTTGATTACCTTGTTTAATTTTTCAATTAACTAATTCAAGCTTTAGGCTTTATAAGCTGTCTCAGTGTTTGTGGTGGTAATTCCCACAGTGTCACAGATAACTAATACTTCTTATATAGTATATTCATACTATTACGATCAAATTGAAAGGCGAATTTTTAATTTATACTTCCTGTGTTTTTTGAATCGGTAAATGTTTTTTTCTGTAAGTTCGTAGTGCTGCTAGTGACATCTTTGCTAAATTTCACGTAAAAATTTTCATTAGTATTTGAGATACGCGTCGGTTTCTGTGACTCTAAAAGTGAATTCTTCGATTGAATGTCTGAATTTATTGAACAAAGAAGTACGATAATGCACCACCTCATACTGCATTGGTTATTCGTGATCATTTGGCCACATTTTCAACTAATATCGTGCCTCAACCATCGCATTCGCCTGATTTACCTTCGTGTAACTTGTGGCTGTTCAGCAAACTCAAAAGACCACTACGAGAACACGTTTTGACTCAATTGAGAATATAAAAGCTGAATCGAAGAAGACTCTGATGAAGGATTCTTCCAAGTGCTATGATAAGTGAAAAATTCGTTGGCATAAGTGCAGTACAGCGGAAGAGGATTACTTTGAAGGAGATGAAATGGATAAAATTCACCTTTCAATTTGATCACAGTAGTAGTATCCCCGCCGCTACTCTCTGAATGTTACAAGCTTCACAGAAAACTTAATACACCGGATCAGGGTAGAAACTGCACATGTTATTTCCACAAAATTTGTTTCTAATTTATCAATGACTACTTCTTAAACTTACAGAAAACCCAAATTTTTGTTTTCTAGGTTAGTTTTCTGAAGCAGCAACTGTTTAGAGACTTCGCATATTTTACAGTTTTGTCAGAACCATGCCAAAATTAAAAAGACACTACTTTTGGAAAAACAAACAGTTGGCTGAACGACGTTAAAGTCAGCGTATGGCCGGGTTTGGTGCTCGATATACCATAAACCAACATGCTTTCAATCATATATTTATTAGGGTATCATTGCCTAAGAAATAAGCAAAAAAAACATCGATTCTCTCAAACCCCGAAGGCTCTTAAAAGAACTCGAAAACCAATTAGTAAATTGAAAACGTTCGTATGAATATTGAGTGATTAATATAATTCGAATATTCGTAACATTGCACAGTGGTTCAGTTTGTATGAAGCCGCGGTCATAAATACTTCCCGTGAGTTAGCGCTATGAAATTTTTACCAAAAATATATCAAATATGCATAAGTAAAAACAAAAATTGTTCATCGGACGACTACGTCTTATAGCTAACATAGCACAGTAATTGCACCTATATGGTAATGAGGCTTAAAAATACTTCTCATGGTAGCGGACCACCAATACATTAAATAAGGCGATAAAAAATACTTAAGAAATCGGAAAAGTGGCTAATATGATTTTTAATTAAATTATTTCCCCATCCAATCCGCATGCTTCGCCTGAAAGAGTAATATCATACCCAAAAATCCTGTAGGAAAAGGACAAATTATAAATTAATTTAATAAAGAATGTTCCTTGTAGGGTAATATTAAGTACCCAGTATGTATATATACATGCTGGATCAAGCAAGGATTTAAAGACTTTTTAGTAAAAAAACATCAATTTTATTTTCCGCTTTCCGCCAACGCCATTGAAATCATATATACAAGCATATTTTTTATCGCGAGGAACTAACAAATCATATATTTTATAATATTTTTAAATGTAATCTAATCATCATAACGACTTTTAATAATTAAAACTAATTCACCAAAATATTTGTATTAAAAATCAGTCATCAGCTGTATGCTATAGTAGTCTGATCTGTACAGAATATTCGGATATTGTAACGTTGTCTTTGGCAATAACCTAAGCGATTCGGGCAGATATCTCGTCACATAAAGACATTTTCTCTACATGGACTTGAGTATTATAAAAATATTTTTTCTCCATATCCTTCGACTATTTACTACTTATACTCATCTACTAACCGAAAAAATAGATCTTTTAGTTTTAGATAAATCCATCGTTTTTTATGATGACCACCACGAGGAGGTGTTTTTCGGCGAAATTTTTTACGTAAAATTCACAAAATATTATCAAAATGTTGCTCATGAATGTTGCTCATAAATGTGATCTAAAATATATTTACTCATTTGTTATATAAAAATTAAGTGGTGAGATTGACATTTTTTTGGCCGTCAAAGTAGTACCTAGTTTAGATTTTAAACGAACTACTTCAAAATCCGTAGTTAATCTCATTTTATTTTTTAAGATTTTTAGGCTTTACGCTGAGGCAGCTTTTGAGGTCGTAATTAACACACTGTCATAGATAATTAATACTTTTAATATTTATGTACATATGTACATACATATATACATAAGTGTTATATAATAACTATGAAACTATCAGAAAACTAAACGTCCATTCTTATTGCAACTACTAACAGATCTAAATATGATATGTTTCCGAGAGTATTTTTCAACGCAAATAATAAAAAATATATTGTTCTATATACAAGTATATATCACTTAATCAATATTTATTCACAGGTCCATCAACAAAAAACATTATTTAGAAAAATTCAAAAAACAAAGTCCTCTATTTCTTCAACAGAGTTGAGACGACTGGAGCAGAGTATGCAACGGGGGCGACCGCAGCAACACGAGCAACTGGAGCGCTGTACACAGCTGGAGCAGCAACGTGCGAGTAAGTGGCCACAGCTGGGGCGGAGTAAGCGGCGTGTGAGTAGGTGGCAACGGCAGGTGCGGCGTAGGCATATGGGGATGCAGCATAGGTGGCTACGGTGGGCACAGCCGAGTAGGTCAAAGGTGCCACGATACCGGGGTTAGCCTGGGCGACGGCGAAGAGGAGAGCCAAGCAGATAAGGAACTGGAAAAGAGTTATGGAATGTTATAAATATATAAAGAAATATTGGAAGGATGTGTGGATTGCTTACTTTCATTTTGTTGTAGTTTGTTTGTGCTTTGTTAAGAAGCTGATACTGAACTAATGACATTCAAAACTCAGAATGGGCAATTTATAGCAAATTTTCGGTGCTGAGAATTGTAAGGAAATAAATCTTGTTTGCGGTAGAAGAAGTTCAATTGTCACTTATGGCTTGGACTAAACATTAAATTGAAGTGTGGTGTCTGTATGTATGTGTAATTAGACTATGTGTGTATTAGATTTTTCAAAAGCAAACTTAATAAGCTCAATAATGATAGTTTGTTGTGGGTACATTTTAATTGTTTACTTATGATTTTGCATTATGAATGGTAAATAGAAGAATTCAAACATTATCAGTATGTCAATAACTTTTTTAAGTTTTCAAAGCTAACAATTTTCGTAAGGAAAGAGCATTTTATAATGTTGTTTTAATAGCTCTTTTATGCCTGTATAAATATTTCATTACGGTTTTGTAAATTTTCGGGAGCAATTTTTTATGGGTTCTTAACTTATTTCGTTCTAAAAAGTTAAGCAAAGAAATCGTTTGACCTTTGACTGGAATACGAATATAAATTATTCTTTTATATGATAGCAATTTAATTTTATTGGGTGTCGAAAAAGTTTTTTCGCATTTCTAGTCAAATTTCAACTTATTTTATTTGTATATATGTATGTATAACTATAAATTAATAAACAAATATGTAACATTATGGTCGATCACTTTTTGCCATTTTACCGCCAGAGACATTATTCCATCAGTGTAAAATTTTGATCAGTGTAAATCGAAATTTCGAAATTTCCAGAATGGAAGCGTGCGAACCATTGTTGCGCTACACCAACTGATAATCCACGGCGAAACTTATAAAAAGTTATTGCGTGAAAATGTTCGCTGTGAATTCACTTTTTTGCCAAGAAGAATATTTTAAGTTACAGTAAGCATACAAACAGCGCTCGTATAACAATACTTTCTGATTTTTCATAACACAAAAAATGTCAAAAGTTGTGAGTTGTTAGATTACAACTCTAGGGTTGCCAAACCTCGATAAAAATATAAAAGCAACCTACGAAATAACGTATTTTGCTTACCGAATTTTATTAATATTTATTCCAACTGGGAAAACCGAAAATATTGTTTGTCAACGTGTAATAATATAAAAAATTAAATCAAAGAGAAAAATAATTAACTGTTTTTGTTATCGTAATGTATTTGGAGAAATATACATTATTTATAAATTTTTAAGAATTATTGCGAACACAACACATACAAACACAAATATGCAATCATTTTGTAATATCATCATGCCATGAAGGTATGTACATACATAGGTAATAATGACACCGTGAAAAATTGAACAACATAACTTTCCATTGAACTTTCGTATATATATTTGTATGTGTTGAGAAATTTTGCAACAATTGAAACCGGTATGTTTATGTCGAATTCTAACAAGCCACACACACACAGAAAGGTACTATTGCCTCAAGCAAGCACACAACTACCTACGAATACGTGTGGTACTATGTATGTACGTATACCATATATCTATATCAAAAAATGTGTAAACCAGAGCTTACAGCTTGGAAATATTGTAGGCGTGTGCTCTTATTAACCATTCTATCCGAATTTAATGCTATACCACCAAAAGTCGGGTTCTAGCGTGGCAAAATTTTGCTATAAAATATGCTCGCAGAATCGTAATTGATATCAGTTAACTCACAGCAGTCAATTAACAGCAACCTCTAACAAAATGAAAGTAAGTGTACTCTACAAGAAGTCAGGCAATTTATTTCAATCGGATTGAAGTTGTAGTGTAAACAATTTATAACTCCTTTTCTTCTTTCCTTACAGTTCCTCATCTGCGTGGCTCTCCTCTTCGCCGTCGCTCAGGCCAATCCCGGTTTGGTGGCTCCTTTGACTTACTCCGCCGCTGCTGTGCCCGCCTACACCGCCTATGCCGCCGCTCCCTATGCCGCCGCTCCTTATGCCGCTTACTCCACCTATGCTGCTCCTGCCGTCGCCACCTACTCACATGCCGCTTACGCTGCCCCCGCTGTGGCCACTTACTCTCATGTTGCTGCACCTGCTGTCTACAGCGCTCCAGTCGCCTCAGTAGCTTCAGTGGCTCCAGTTGCTCCAGTCACCTACTCCGCTCCCTTGGTGTCCACTTTGCTGAAGAAGAAGTGAACAGTTGACGAATGTGCATTGTAAAGGATATTGTTGCAATAAATTATAAAGCGAAAAAAAATCATACAATTTTGTTGTTCTTGCCTACACTTTTCCATAGTTGGTAAAAAAATTTAGTTTTCAACCCGTAAATTTTATTCTTACTACGTAATTTCCACCAAGTTAATTTTTTTTCAGTAGAATTATGCCACATTTTAGAATACTGGATCTAATTTGAAGTGCTTCCTAAGAAAATTAAGACATGTTTTTGGAACTTTGCCTAGATAGTTGCAGTAATTGATTTAATTATTTTAGAGTCAAACCCAATAACACGAACAAGTATATTTACTTGTAAGACATGGTCACACAATCTTTGTCTGACTGTTAAATATGGTTAAAAATCCACAAAAGGCATGAAATTCAATATACTGGGATACCGGAGCAAACGAAATGCGATAAACTTCGTAAATTTTTTAAACCAAAAGTAATTAAGTCGAAAGTGTGTTGTCTTTTAACGAAGTTACGGATTTACCAAAATTACTTTATAAAGAAACGGTGAGACGACAACTATCTTATTCGATGTATGGAAGTTAGATACATTGAAAGAATACCATCTTACCATCTATTATATTCTCTCTAAATTTCTTTAAAGTATTTTCATAAGTGTATTTAATACACAGAAGGAAATGTGAGGAGAAGTTCTTTGTGCTAATTAAATTGATGATAAAGCGTTATAATTTCAATTTATAATAACTGATCAATTATAAATCATCGGTTTGTATTTCAATTCTAAATAAAACCGTTATATGAGGGATGGAAGTGGTTATCATCCGATTTCACCTTATTTCACGATGTCGCAAGATGTTGTCGAAGTGACTTTAGGAGTGCAAATTTAGGTATTTTATTTATTTATAAATGTGAAAAAAAATAATACAATTATTTTTACACGAAAAAAAAGAAGCACTGGCTGCCAGGACCTTCGGCTCGCTGGTGGATCTAAGGCTAGATGACTAAAATTAAGTTCTATTGTCCACGCTTTATATATTTATAATCTTCATAAAATCTATATACATGCTTAAGTAAAACAAAAACAAAGTTCTTATCTAAGCTAGGTAGGATGCCATATTAAATGTTTTAGACCGCATTTATCCAGATATTTTGAAATTTTTGTAACGTTCTCGAGAGACGTAGTTTTCAAAAGTGTTGTAGGTGTTTGGTTATCGAAGATAGTCTCCTGGTTGCTGTGAAATGGTGGCATTCGTCGAGCAGGTGATGGACTGTTAGTGAAGCCCACGGGCAATGTTGGCAGTAAGGCGGACTGGACCGATTGAAGAAGTACGAATGTGTGGCTATTGTGTGCCCTAAACGTAGGCGGACAAATGATTTAACATCGTTACATCGACAGTTTGGTGGATAGGTTGGTTTGCTCCTATCTGGGTTATTTAAAGTGTATTGGTGCTGGATGTGTCTCCAATTCTCCATTAGCGACTTAAGTTGGTGTTGGTGTGCCATCTTATATAAGTCTTTATTCTCAAGAAAGTCAAACGTAACGAGCGGTTCACTAGCCGCTAGTTTAGCGCGTTTATCCGACAGTTCATTCCCGCGTATGCCGGCATGGCCTGGAATCCACATTAGTTTTATATTGGGGCTATTTTCAGCTAGTTTGCTCCGGATGCAAGAAATGACGTTAGATTTATTCATGACATTTAAGATATAGTTGATTTGCTATCTGTACAAATAATTGCTTTCAATTTGGAATTTGAAGCGAAAATGATAGCGTTGCTTCTGCTGTGTAAACGGAGGCGTAGCTTGGCAGGATTCCAGCTTTAATTGTTGCTCCTTTGTCATTTTTCGTAAAACTTATCGAGTGTTTAGCGATGTAACCAAAGAATTTTCACAAAATATCGATAATCGTTTAAAAAAATTAATTTTTTAAGTACTTAATTTAAACAAAAACTTTGAACTATTCTCTGTGTGAGTGATGACTTAGAAACATTAATCGTTGTCTGAAGAAATAATGTGTCCTATTTGCTCCTGACTCTCAGGAAATGTAAATTAGTAAGAGCAATTTTTGAGTAATTTTTCGATTGCAACACAACTTTTTATTTCATAACTCTTACATATTGATTATTTCAAAATTAAACTAAAGTTTTTTTCTTAAAATCGGGAAATTTTTGTCGGTGATTTTTAATAACTTGCAATAGACATTGACTTTTTCGAAATAAAGTCACTCAGATCTACTGATAAGAATTGGTCTGAATTTCCTGGCTCAATTTCAAATTTCTTTTTTGGATCAGTGGGAAATCGAAAATGTCGATGAGGCACCTCTTAATATTAATATTAAGAGCTCAGGTTTTACCAGAACTTGTTTTTAGTCATGTCGGATGAGATTTTCATGGTAACTAAGAAAAAAAATAAAAACTTTTTTTGGCCCACCTTAATATAATATATGTATATATACGCACTCGTTTGTCAAAATCTTCCATTACTATTCTGCATAAATGTGGCTATTGATGGATGTGGTGTCATTGATGCAACGTTGGATATCCTCCTTTAAAGCACGCGTGGTTGTGATTAGTGGTGTTGCTATAGATCTGTGATTTTAAATAACCCCATAAAAATTAATGAAATGGTGTTAAATAACATGATATAGGGCCAAATTCTGATCTCCAAAACGAGAGAATACACGACCTAGAAATGTCTCATGCCGTAATTGAAGTGTGTCACGGACTGTATGATATATGGCATCGTCTTATTGATCGACATATTGGCCACATCAATATCATCCAATTTCGGCAAGAGGAACTGGGTTATATGTCACGATGTCGAGCACTAGTTACAGTCACTGCTTAACCAGCCTCATTTTCAAAATAGTAGGGTCGAATTATACTGCCAGTAAAAAATACACACCAAACAGTGACTCGTAGCTGCATTTGCTTTTCGACAATCACATCTGGGTTCTCAGAACCTCAAAAGCCGCAATTTCAAACCCATCAAAATGAAAATATGCTTAGGATGATTTTGCCTGAAATATCTTGGGGTTTTATAGTACATATAGTGCCCTATATATACTCGTACTAAGCCTAAACTGTCAGCTGTAGATTTATTTGTACTCAAAATATGTAAGTTAAATGCTTTAAAAATATAAATTTATTAACATAATATCGACCCTTGAACAAAGCAGTTTCAGCATATCATATAATCATAAACAGCAACTCTACTTTAAAAACGGAGAAACCACTGGGGCGCTATAGGCGACTCGTACAGCGGGAGCTACGGCAGCGACGCGTGCAATTGGAACGCGGTATATGCTGACAGCAGGAGCTGCATAAGCTGAGTAAGCCGTGTATGGAGAGGTAGCGTAGGTTGCAACTCTGTGCCCAGACTGGGAATAAGTTTTGTTTACGTGGCATTAGAAGTCGAGTTTCAATATAATGTATGACACGCCAAGGTAATGTTAAAAAACACGAAAACAAAAGTTATTGGAATGCCTCTTGGTATTCGATTAACCGAATTAACCGGATAGGGACTTAGTCGTATAATAATATTTGGCTTGCAGTATCCGGATAGTCGTAAGTTGTCAACTATTCGATTAACCGCTCATTTTCGACTATCCGATTAAACGTTCGTTGTCGACCATTCGAATATAAAGCGTTCACTTCTACAAATTTGCTAGGTATACAAGTATAAGTTTATAGAAACTTTGTCAGATGGCAGTTACCAGTGCTTGAACGGATCATCGAAAATTAGACTCGACGGATGGATCATCTGAGACGTAGCCGCGGCCAACATTTGAAAGAGATAATCTTCAAGAAATAAATGCCAAAGAATGTTCATTCGAATGATAATAAATATTCCCCATTAAATTTGAAGTTTCTGTCTATTTTCTTTCAAAAAGTAGGCAAGCTCGAAATGCATCACCTTTTAAATATATTCATGGCATGATATTATAAAATGATTGCGTAACAGTAAAGAAAGTAATAGAAAGTAATTAAGAACGTCATTTTATCCTACTGTATCGACTTAGGAAAATTATGCCTTATATATCATATATTATTCTCTTTGATTTAGTTGGCCTTAATTTTCGAGTTTCTGAACACTAGGAATAAAACGATATATCGAAATGATCATACACATTCTTGTTTACGCTCTCAGACTATCATTTGTATTCGGAGCATCTTCAAATGCGCAATTTGCTCAGTCGCTCTTTATGTGTACTTCAAAAGACTGAAAATGTATGAAATTAATGATCTTTGTCCAAAAACGTATAATTTTAATATGTTAGACGTTCTTAAAAACTTTTAAGACAAGATTTTTAATTTCGACGTATGGTTATCTTTCTAAGGCTAAAATTACACTGGTCAAAAATATTTTCTTGTTTTTACTCATATAATGTCGGCCTTCGTTCTGTAATCAGAATCAAAACTACAAGGTCTTATAAACTCTGAAAACACTTCAAACTATCAAACAATAGAGCAGGGCTATTGGTTCGCGCTTGAAACTATTGAATTACATATGTTGTTTCCCATCAAAGAATTTTGTAACATCAATTTTTGTAGTTTTTAAATTCGACAAGCAACTTTAAGTTTAATTACCCCTTTTCTTGGCTTTCTCCGTTTTGATGTACAATTGATAGGCCAATATCTGTTTCCTGAAATCATGGTAGCTTTTGTTCTTAAAATACCGATCCTAATTAACCTTAAGAGGATATGGTTTTATTCAGCAATAATTTACTTTATTTTCTTCATGGCCATAAACTGGGTCAAAAACCAATATTTTCAAGGCAGGTTTTGGAAAAGCCATTACCAAATTACCTGTTTAGCTATCAGGGACATAATATTTTTTGGGCTCATTTATACTGGCAATGTTCAGACAGAGTGAGAGAAAGACAAAGAGAAGGAGAGAAATATAGAAAGAGAAAAGAAATACAGATTGAGAGAGAGAGAGTGAGATTTAAACTCCTATCGACACTGTAAAAATGGATGAAATCGGAAGATACTAGTGCGATAAATCAAAGAGTAAATCTGCCAGAGACATACAATTTTACCTCTAATATGGTATGAGAGGGCTTTTTTGACCTTTGTAAGTTTCAAGAGAATAAACTTGATCACCCGATCTTAGTCCTTCCTTATTTGTTTAGAAATGTGATTTTCACGAACATTTTGCACGGGAGATAATGCGAAAAGTGAGCTTCATTGTTGAACAAAACTTTGTTGCAAAAACGAAACTATTATTTTGGTAATATATTGGCTCGATTTTCAAACGTGTGTGTTCTGTGTTTAATTGTTATCTTAGCTAAAATATTTTTGAACGAAATGAACAAAGAGATAAGAAATAAGCCCGAAAATTTACAAAAATGTGGCGAAATATTTACACAGGCTTTTAAACAATATCGTACAATGCTCCTTCATTACGAAAACAGTTTGCTCATTGAACACTTTTAAAACTTAAAAAAGATGTTGACGCACTGACAATGTTTGAATTCTTCTGTTTTCCATTCATAATTAAAAATCATGAGTAAACAAGTAATAAGTAGCCACAACAAACTATCATTATTCAGTTTATTAGGCTTAATTATAAAAAAATCTAATACACACATACTTACAGACACCACACTTAAATTTAATGTTTAGTCTAAGCCATAAGTGACAATTCTCAGCAGCGAAAATTTGCTATAAATTGCTCATTCTGAGCTTTGCATGTCATTAGTTCAGTATCAGCTCTTAACAAAGCACAAACAAACTACAACAAAATGAAAGTAAGCAATCCACACATCCTTCCAATATATCTTTATACATTTATAACACTTCATAACTCTTTTCCAGTTCCTTATCTGCTTGGCTCTCCTCTTCGCCGTCGCCCAGGCTAACCCCGGTATCGTGGCACCTTTGACTTACTCGGCTGTGCCCACCGTGGCCATCTATACTGCATCCCCATATGCCTACAGCGCTTATGCCGCACCTGCCGTTGCCACCTACTCACATGCCGCTTACTCCGCCCCAGCTGTGGCCACTTACTCGCACGTTGCTGCTCCAGCTGTGTACAGCGCTCCAGTCGCCCGTGTGGCCGCGGTCGCTCACGTTGCTTACTCTGCCCCAGTCGTCTCAACTCTGTTGAAGAAATAGAGGACTTTGTTTTTTGAATTTTTCTAAATAATGTTTTTTGTTGATAGACCTGTGAATAAATGTTGATTAAGTGATATACATATTTATAGAAAAATATATTTTTTATTATTTGGGTTGAAAAATACTCTCGGAAATATATCATATTTAGATCTGTTAGTAGTTGTGATAAGAATGGACGTTTAGTTTTCTGATAGTTTCATAGTTATTATATAACACTTATGTATACATGTATGTACATATGTACATATTAAAAGTATTAATTATCTATGACAGTGTGTTAATTACGATCTCAAAAGCTGCCTCAGCGTAAAGCCTAAAAATCTTAAAAAATAAAATGAGATTTACTACGGATTTTGAAGTAGTTCGTTTAAAATCTAAACTAGGTACTACTTTGACGGCTATCATGGTCATCATCAAAAACGATGGATTTATCGAAAGTTAAAAAATCTATTTTTTTCGGTTAGTAGATGCGTATAAGTAGTAAATAGTCGAAGGAGTTGGAGAAAAAATATTTTTACAATACCTACTCAAGTCCATGTAGAGAAAATTTCTTTATCTGACGAGATATCTCCCCGAATCGGCTTAGCTTATTGCCAAAGACAACGTTACAATATCGGAATATTCCGTATAGATCAGACTACTATAGCATACAGCTGATGACTGATTTTTAATACAAATATTTTGGTGAATTGGTTTTAATTATTAAAAGTCGTTATGATGATTAGATTACATTTAACAATATTATAAAATATATGATTTGTTAGTTCCTCGCGATATAAATATGCTTGTGTATATGATTTCAATGGCGTTGGCGGAAAGCGGAAAATAAAATGGATGTTTTTTTACTAAAAAGTCTTTAAATCCTTGCTTGATCCAGCATATATATATACATACATACAGGGCACTTAATATTACCTTACAACGAACACCCTTTATTAAATTAATTTATAATTTGTCCTTTTCCTACAGAATTTTTGGGTATGATATTACTCTTGCATGCAAAGCATGCGGATTGGATGGGGAAATAATTTAACTAAAAATCATATTAGCCACTTTTCCGATTTCTTAAGTATTTTTTATCGCCTTATTTAAAGTATTGGTGGTCCGCTGCCATGAGAAGTATTTTTAAGCCTCATTGTCATATACATAGGTGCAATTACTGTGCAATGTTAGCTATAAGACGTAGTCATCCGATGCGAGCCATTTTTGTTTTTACTTATGCATATTTGATATATTTTTGGTAAAAATTTCATAGCGCTAACTCACGGGAAGTATTTATGACCGCGGCTTCATACAAACTGAACCACTGTGCAATGTTACGAATATTCGAATAATATTAATCACTCAATATTCTTACGAACGTTTTCAATTTACTAATTGGTTTTCGAGTTATTTTAAGAGCCCTACTCTGTATCTTCGGGGTTTGAGAAAATCAATGTTTTTTTTTGCATATTTCTTAGGCAATGATACCCTAATAAGTATATGATTGAGAGCATGTTGGTTTATGGTATATCGAGCACCAAACCCGGCCATATGCTGACTTTAACGTCGTTCAACCAACTTTTTGTTTTCCCAAAAGTAGTGTCTTTTTAATTTTGACACGCTTCTGACATGTGTAGTTATTTGCAATGCATCTCAGAGATAGCGGTAATGCATATGGCTCTCTTAAATATACATATTAATAGCGTTTTCTTAAACGCAATAATTTAATTCAGGTTTGTTAAGTACAATATAATAGATATTGTAAATAATTTTATTTGAATTTTGCTATTATTTCAATGAAAATTAAATATTTATATAAGGTTGCCGTTTAATGAGGCAACAATTTCATCGAGAAAAGAAAGCGCTATAAATCATTTTATGCTTTCTACCCTGATCCGGTGTATTAAGTTTTCTGTGAACCTTGTAACATTCAGAGAGTAGCGGCGGGGATACTACTACTGTGATGAAATTAAAAGGTTCATTTTGTCCATTTCATCATTCCTTCAAAATAATCCTCTCCCGCTGCAATACACTTATGCTAACGAATTTTTCAGTCATCATAGCACTTGGAAAAATCCTCTGTCGAGGTGACCATCAGAGCCTTCTTCGATTCAGCTTCCATATCCTCAATTGAGTCAAAACGCCGGTGTTCTCGGTGTGGTCTTTTGAGTTTGCTGAACAGCCAGAAGTTACACGAAGGTAAATCAGGCGAATGCGGTGGTTGAAACACGATATCAGTTGAAAATGTGGCGAAATGATCACGAATAACCAATGCAGTATGAGATGGTATCGTACTTCTTTGTTCAATAAATTCAGACACAGTAAAAATCGAAGAATTCACTTTTAGAGCCTCAGAAGACGACGCGTATCTCAAATACTAATAAAAATTTTGACGTGAAATTTAGCATAGATGTCACTAACAGTGCTGTCAACTGACAGAAAAAAAATTTACCAATTCGAAAAATTAAATAAATTAAAAATTTGATCACAGTAGTACATGATCAGCATGATCAGACGGGTCGATTCAGTATTTACGTGAACAAGTTCCTCAGTTTTAGAGACGTCGATCTGAAAAATTTCGCATGTCTTTTTCTGCTAATATAGCATATATGTAGCTGTCATACAAACTGATCGATTAAAATCAAAATAAAGATCTTTTTATACCCTTTATGGCATAAGAAATGTTTATTCTCACATTATTAAAATTCTACATTAAGGACAATACTGCCTAGGCGCTTAGTGCTCCGTAGCTGTCAAAGATTGTTAACTCATTATTTTAAATACAAAGTGTAAATTTCAGGGGAGAAAAATTTCTCTGAATAAAAAAATCTTCAGCAGAATAAAATAAGAATTTTTAAACAACTTAGCTGAAATGAACGAGATTTTCAACACAATCAATTAAAAACTATAAACATACACACTTACACAAACAACTATTCTAAAAGTAGTCATATAAAGGTAGTTATATAAGGAATGGGAGCATTCTAGTTCCGGAAGTGTATTATATCATGTATAGTATGTGTGCCTGGTTATGCACTGCTATGAAATTACGTCAATAAATGGAGCGATAATTAAGGTAAATTGTCACTTCTTGCTTTGAATGGTTTGATGGTTAAATGGTGACATGATAGTTCAGATTTCAATAAAGTTCAAATACAAATACAACAAGAAATACATAAACAGGTCTGCACATGCTTTTGACACACGTAATTACAGAAGCAGGAAATAAAAATAAATAAATGGGCTTTTACGTGTACCGGTTTACCAAGCATTAATTGTTCTATAAAATTATCTAAGGTATTTAGTGTTTTTGCAGTACATGTACGTATGTATGTATGTATATGTACATGTCAATCACAAAACCATTTCGCTACGTAGGTGTTTGTTGCCCAATTGATTTGCTCCTAAAGTATCAACTATAAATAGGGTTTGAATTGCGCTAATCAGCATCAGTTTGCAGACATTTGTCGTTGAGCAATAAACAATAAAAAAAACTCTTAAAAATGAAAGTAAGTGACATATATATTTAAATCTTTGAAATATACTTATATAAGTGGTTTCATCAAAAAAATATAAAATAAAGTTTTCTATATGTTTTAAGTTGACTTACCATATTTCTGCCTCGATCTACTTCTAGTTCCTCATCTGCTTGGCTCTTCTCTTCGCCGTCGCCCAGGCTAACCCTGGTATTGTGGCACCTTTGACCTACTCGGCTGTGCCCACCGTAGCCACCTATGCTGCATCCCCATATGCCTACAGCGCTTACGCCGCACCTGCCGTTGCCACCTACTCACACGCCGCTTACTCCGCCCCAGCTGTGGCCACCTACTCACACATTGCTGCGCCAGCTGTTTACAGCGCTCCGGTGGCCCGTGTTGCCGCTGTGGCTCCCGTTGCACGTGTAGCTGCGGTTGCTCCAGTCGCCTACTCCGCTCCAGTCATTTCCACACTTCTAAAGAAATAAGTTTTGGTAGAAATACCACAAAAATGTTGAAGAATAGTTGAAGAATCTGTATATGTGTAAAATAAATTAATCCTTTGTTGAAAATAAGCAGTCGAAATCTTTTATTTAGCGATTAGTGGTAAAAAGAAAAGTTTAAATTTTTAATGTGATTGAAAAGTACATTCACTAAATTGCGCCAAATTCTTTAAGTGAAATTAGAGGGCATTACTTGGGTTCGGGTTGGAGCAACTGAAACTTCCTTATTCATTACTAAATCGACTGTAAAAAGGAGAAAAGAAACAAGAAAGACAAATTTCATCATAAATTATTTATACTATTAATTCGGGCTAAGTTCGGGTGCAACCGACAATTTTTTATTCTTGCAAGAATCAAATGCAGGGAATGCTATAAGATGTAAAACCAATCATATAGAGAAAAGTCAGCTGGATTTTCGAAAATCTTTGTATTAAGTATATGAGGGCTATGGGAACCCATTTTTGATATACAGACACATCAATATAAGAGAAGGATTCTCCCCAAATTTCAGTTATATATAATAGTTTTCGATCAAGAGTCAACTATAGGTGCAGGGGTCTAAATATTCGGTACCTATGGTCTTGAGAAGTTTTATTGGATTTAAACAATTTTTGGTCATAAGGTGGAACACACTAAAAACATTATTCGTGCAAATTTTATCTCGTTATATTAATTACTTCTTGATTGCACAGAAAAGTGAAAGAATCAATTGGAATTTAAAATTGTGTTATATAGAAAGTAGGCGTGGTAACATTCTTGATAACAATCCGATTTCGGCCATTTTCACACTGCGACAGAGGAATGTGAGAAGTTCTATGTTTAGTCAAAATCAAGTCAACTAAAAGTGGGTGGTGCCATGCTCATCCTCCAATTTTTACATCGACTCCCATAAAGCTCTAATATCATCTCGAGTGTAAAATTGTATGTCTTCGGCATATTTAGTGATCGATTTATCACGCGTTTAGTAGTTTTTATTTGGTTATTTTGGCTTAACCTATACAGGAGATATCTAAATTAAGGGGTCAGCAGGGTAATCTGGCCTGTTGTTTTGACATTTTGTTTTCATAAAAATGTTTATTCTACAACAGAAATTTTTTCACATATCATGAGGTACATATAGCGTGGACACTTCACAAAAACAACACATTTTTTCGGAATTTTTTAATGACATCTGTCGGAGAAATGGCTGGGTGAATCACTGGCGGACACGATTTCTCATGTTTGGATCATCTGAAACACAAAAACTCAATTTATTCTTAAAAAGTACGTGTATGGTTATCGTCCCTACTAGAATCATGAAAAATATTAATAAATAAAAAAGTAATTAACTCTTTTTTTTAATTTTTCCCCATGTTTTTTACATAAATTTTGACATAACATTGTCAATAAATAATAAAAAATTATGAAACTAGTAGGGACGACAGCCAGGCGTTTTGTGAACATTTAAAAAAAAATTAAGCAAATCGGTTGAGTAGTTCGACCGGAATCATGTTCGCCAGTTTACAAAAAGTGTGTTTTGTGAAAAACGCGTTTAAATTGCCAGGTGTGCACTCCGAGCGCTCCGAACGTCGAGCAGTTTTATTTTTTTTGGGCCTTTCTCGAAACCTTCTAATGGTAAAGTGGATTTCTTTATTAATTTTAAGGGTATAAGGGAACAGAAAATGCAAAAAAAGAAAGAAGAAAATTACCCTACTGACCCCTTAAGCCAAAGAGATTGCGATCCTAAATTAAAGTCCCATATTTTATTTAAATTTTTGTTTTTTAGTTATGACACTTTGTAGGTTTTCGTTTAATGGCATTGTGTGGGCGTCTACGAACTACGTCTTACTTTTTTTTGGTAGGGAACACGTGTACCAAGTTTCATCAATATATCCCAATTTTTACTCAAGTTACAGCTTTCATGGAGGGACAGAGCCGTCATCTTGATGATTTATTTATATAACCCCATATCTAACTCCATGAGTTTTAGGTGATAGAACCAACAGTTGTAAGAAAAAACACAATTTTGTCAGGAAAAATGTCTTTCACTATGGTAGGCGGGGATTTTTCAATTTATTTCTTATATACAACATAGCATGAGATATACTAGTATAGTTGCCAAAGAGTAATAAAAATACACGTATACTAAATTTAAAACTTAATCAACATTTATTCAAAGGTCCATCAAAAAAAAGCATTGTTTATAAAAATCCAAAAAACAAAGTCCTCTATTTCTTCAACAGAGTTGAGACGACTGGAGCAGAGTATGCAACAGGGGCAACCGCAGCAACACGAGCAACTGGAGCGCTGTACACAGCTGGAGCAGCAACGTGCGAGTAAGTGGCCACAGCTGGGGCGGAGTAAGCGGCGTGTGAGTAGGTGGCAACGGCAGGTGCGGCATAAGCGCTGTAGGCATACGGGGATGCAGCATAGGTGGCCACGGTGGGCACAGCCGAGTAAGTCAAAGGTGCCACGATACCGGGGTTAGCCTGGGCGACGGCGAAGAGGAGAGCCAAGCAGATAAGGAACTGTGAAAGAATTATGAAGTGTTATAAATATACATATAAAGATATATTAGAAGAATGTGTGGATTGATTACTTTCATTTTGTTGTAGTTTGTTTGTGCTTTGTTAACAGCTGATACTGAAATAATGACATTCAAAGCTCAGAATGAGCAATTTATAGCAAATTTTCGCTGCTGACAATTGTGAGGAAATAAATCTTGTTTGCGATACAAAAAGTTCAATTGTCACTTATGGCTTAGCCTAAACAATTTTTAATGTGTGGTGTATGTGTGTGGCTCTGTACTCGTTTTTCTTTACTCAAATATAATAACATTAACATTATTTGCTGTCGTCAATTCTTGCTTGTCCACTCATGGTTTCGAATTGTTTTTGGTATAGAGAAAAATACCTAAACACATACATCTATGTATGTACATACATCATCAAGTAAAATAAAGTAAAATTTTATTCTTAAAGCTTTTCCGGATCTTTCATATACCGAATACTATATTTAGGGTTATTTTTATATTTATTTCAGTTTATACTATTATTTTCTAACATATTTCTGAAAATGTAATAAAGTAGATTAAAATATGCGAGATGAATTTTAAACTGCTTTAATAAATGATTGAATCATAAAATTATTCCAGAACTTTTAAAATCGTATTAGATTGTCCTCCAATAATTCTCGGATATTTCTATTTATAAGTTGTAATTATTTATTATTATTGGCTCCCGCAGACAACTATTTAAGAACCGAGATAATAAATATGAATACTAAATGAAAATTAATTGTGAAATTCCCGGGCTTGCAGACCAACTCACTTACACTTACTGAAATACTAAAATATAATATCGAATTGGTACACTATAAGCTACTTAAATCGTATTTTAATTCCTTATCAAGAAAAATATTTGTGAAAGCCGCAAACTCTCTTAGCACTCGCCCTTGTGCGATAATTTGTTTGTTGTTCTAGTAACATAAGAAAAACAAATTTTTCCATAAGAATTTATTCTTTCGTAGGCAGCCTAAGTCTATAGCAACGCCACTGAAAGTCGTAATCGAAGTCATAGCGACGTAGTGTTTCACAATAAATTGGGGTATTTGTGGGGAAATCGCCATTAAAGCCCAGTTGAAATATGTATTAAGAACTCCTACCGACAGTGTGAAAATGGACGAAATCGGACAACAACTACGCTTATTTCCCATATAGCACAATTTTAAATTGCACTTGATTTGTTCAGTTTCCAGTACACAAATCAAGAAGCAATTAATATACCGGGATAAAACTTTGCACGAATTTAGTGTGTGCTACCTTACGACCAAAAATTGTTGAAATCCAAGCAATACTTTTCCAGCCCTTAGCTACCGAATATGTGAACCTATAAGCACTGGGTGGATCTTTGACCGAGAATATGGGTCAATGTGTAAGATATACAAGTGTAATACAGATCGAAACTTCTCCAGACAATGGTATTTCTGTATGTAAAAAATTCGTTGAATCGGCTCAATACTTCTGGAGGCTCAGATATAGCTAATATAAAGATTTTCGAACACGGGTGACCAGGTAGATATATAGATCGGCCAATATTTGAGTTATGTCAATGAAAATTACAGAAAATATCGTCACCTAAAATGCAAAATAACGTATGATCGAAAAATTCGAAATTGAGTGTTCATTGATTACGACCCACTACTTCAGATTACATACATATATGTATATTAGGGTGTGCCATTTTGAGGCAACCTTTTTTTTCAACTGAAAAACAGACTCAAAACTTTCGAAATGTGTAAAAAAAAGTCACTCAAAAGATGAGCTCTTAATATTAATATTAAGAGGTGCCTCTTTCAAATTTTCTGTTTTCCATATAAATTACATGGAAAAAAAATCTTTTTTTTTTGGTGGTTATTGTACGGAGGTTATTATATGTGAACGCGATGGCTGCCAGTAGGGATGGTAAACTCGATTCCGATTCTACTTGAAAATCGAGTTTTCTCGTAAAATAATCGATTTTTCAAATGTCAAGAATCGACTCTTAATCGACTTCGACATATGAAGATTGATTCCGAAAAATCGATTATTTTACGAGAAGTATAGTATTTTCCTGGTGATGCTTTTTTCAAGTTGCAAGAGTATAAAATGTTCGGTTGCACCGGAACGTATCCTTTTCTTACTTGCATTTTAATATTTTCCTAAATAAACGCAGTAATGTTCAACTACAACTGCTCGGTAGCTGTTTAAATTTTCTAATACTCTAGTTAACACCATTGGCACGGAGTTGACAACCGCCATACCGAAAAGAGTTCAACAGGTTGAGTCGAAAACCATAATGCCAAATTTGGAAACTTCAAGCAAAATGCATTTGGCTTGAAAACCACAGTAGAGACCTTGAGTATTAATATAATATTGACCAAAACATATTTTTATTATTGTGAGAAAAACGTGGCGTGGGTCTTTGTGCCATATTTTTCGTAAATCGAGTTTTTTTTTCAGTTTTTAAATTATTTTTATTTTATTGAAAAATACAGATATTAATAACCTACTTCATACCATATTTGACACAATCTGACCTAAATTATTCGAGTCACAGAGTACAGAAGTCACTGTTCGTGCAGATATTTTAACAACTTGCAGACTTTTCTTATTTAAAAATGAAGCATCTAATTTTTAAATCAAAAGAAAATAGATAAAAATTGAAAGCTTTCTTTTTTTTAAGGGTATATGTTTTTTTTAAAGAGTAAGTTTGCCGGCCAGTGCTCTAATGGGCGATGCAAGTAGAGGTACAGTTTTCAATAGTCTGTTTTTTACAGATCGCGTGTGAGTCGTGTCAAGCTGTCATATTATTTATTTCTCAGTATGGTTTAGCAATTCAAGAAAAGATTTGATAACATTTGCAAATTGTTCAATTGTTCATTGTTGTTTTGCAACAACAACCTGCCATATCGAGATCTTAAATAGAAAGCATACAAAGAACAGTTTTCACAAGAATTGGAGTCGCTTCACCTTCACAAGCGACATTACTTCGCTCTATGGGATCTTGAAAAGTTCCAGGAAAAGACGACTTTTTCTAGCAAAATTTTGTTCAGCGATGATGCCCATTTCTAAACAAATGAAATTGGCGCAATTAGAACGAAGAGTAAAATGAAAAGATTTAAGGGTTGCCATTTCATCCAAAAAAGTTATGGTTTGGTATGATTTGTGGGCCGGTGGAATCATCCGTCCGTATTTCTTCAAAAATGATTTCGGTAAGAACGTAAATATCAATGGTGACCGTTATCGCTCCATGATAACCGACTATTTGATAACTGGAATTGAAGTTCGTGATCTTGGCGACATTTGGTTTTAACAAGGCGGTGCCACTTTCCACACATCGCATGAGTTAATGGATTTATTGAGAGAAGCCTTCGGTGAGTAGATAATTTCACGTTTTGAGCAAGTCGATTGCCCACAAAGATCATGTGATATCACACCGGGATATGTAAAGGTTAAAGTCTATGCAGACAATCCCGCTTCGATTCAAGCCTTAGAGCAAAACAACACGAGTTTCATTCGTAACGATCGAACGAGCAAACACGAAGTCGCGGCCAACATTTGAAAGAGATAATCTTCAAAAAATAAATACCAAAGAATGTTCTTTCGAATGATAATAAACATTCCCCATGAAATTTGAAGTTTCTGTATTTTTTATTTATAAAAGTAGGGCACCTCTAGCTCTAGTTGCAATAGTAGAACACGAAGTTCGTCAAGGCAATTTAAGAAATCCTCTATTACTGCCTTTCTAATAAAAAAAAATTTGAGCAAAAATTTGGAAGCAAAGTAAACAAAGTAAAAAAATTTAAAATTTTCTTAAAAAAATATTGTATTTTATTACATACTACTTAATAGCGAATTAACATGAGTATTCTATTTTATTTTATTCTGCATGACAGGTGACATACGAGTACCTGGTTACCCTACAGTTTATCATTGGTTTGTTGACGTCATAATAGCGAGCACTTTGCAAATCTGACTATTGTCTCTGACAATATACATTAAAATTCATGAAATATCGTTTGCGCAGAAAAGCATTTAACGACTTAATCTCAATTCTCACGTAGATGAGTTAGGTATCCTGTTCATTACATAAATGATGATTGAAATAAATCTTTGTGAGCTGTGTCCTAATCACACGAAAAGCCTTGCAAAAAAGTGGTGGCGATTGAATTTGTGTTCGATGACGGGCGAAGAGTCTCTTTTGGTAGTAAAGATTATGTGAAAAAATATATGCATGCCACAAGCTGGTTTATTTTCCCACGTGGTGCCAGCTGGTCGGCTGCCAACCATAAGGATGCCAATTTTCTGTGTTAAAACTTATTTGTGGACTGCTCAGTACTGGCCAGCCGTACTGTTGCTTCCTTACTTGGTGCACCACCTGTCCACTGTATTGGTGAAGCTGTTGTGCTTGGAACTGTTGATATTGTTGTACGCTCACTTGTTGCAGTTGTGGTTCTTGGAAGTACTTAGGTGATGGTCCTCTTTGTACTTGTTGACCTACGAACTGCTGGCTAATTGGTGAACCACTACCTCCCAATCTTTGCAATTGATGACCTCGGAAATTGGGAGATGGTGCTCCACTTGGTATTTGTTGTTGGACTTGTTGCCCTTGGAACTGTTGCCAAGGAGACACACCGACTCTGTAAGGTCCTGCGATCTGTTGGAACGGATTTACACCAATTTGTTTAGACGCTGGTCCACCTAATCCCACTCTTTGTTGTCCTCCGATCTGCACACCTACTTGTTGAAGTTGTGGTCCACTCACAGGTTGAAGTTGTGGTACTACCACAGTTTGCGGTTGTGGTACCCTCGGCGGTTGCAATTGTGTTCCGCCAGCTGGTTGTCCGAACTGCTGAAGTGGTTGCACACCTCTATGTTGGATTTGTGGTCCACTCACAGGTTGGAGTTGTAGTCCTCTCCCCGGTTGCAATTGTGCTCCGCCTGCTGGTTGTCCGCCTACCTGTTGGGATTGCTGCTGCCCACCCACCTGCGGTCCACCCACCGTCTGGCGCTGCGCTATTCGCCTTCCTTGTGCATCCCGTGTTGCTGGCAACGGTGTGGCCAACGCCACCGTGCTCACCGCATTCAATCGCCCATTGGCTCGCACAGATATCTGATTAACTTTGAGTGCCGGATAGAAAATCTGCTGGGCGCTCGACAGGGTGATACAAGCTGTCACAAGAGCGAGAAAAGCGTGCAAGTTGTCTCTGAAGAGCTGTAAATTTTATGACAATATTGTAAGGGTGAGTCAAAAATGCAAAATAAAGGAAAGCCAATGTTCTTGCCTGCATTCCGGTGCAGTTTGTAAGTTCCGTTCTTCTGGAGTGTTTGGTGTGCTTTAATTGGACGGGCGGTCATTGGATTGAATTTATATTTAAATATATGCACGGACTTGCAAATAACTGGATCACAGCAGATGCGAAAGTATAACCTCTCGGCGCTGCGCGTGTCGTTATGTTGTACTTTTTAGTTTCCTTCACCGTTTGATAATTAGCATTTTTATTGCAAGCTTCATTCTTAATTTATTTTTTGTTTTTCATGCAACAAGCAAAGTCGCTGCGCTCAAAGCAAAATTTGTGAGCTCAATCACCGGTTAACGGGGTGTGCTTGACTCGTCTGCTCCGACAAGTGACGATGCGACGAGGTGAGGTCATTAAAAATCAAATGAAACCGCTTCCAGCGGAACGGTTATGCAAAGTAAGAAAGAAGCTTTTGACCTACCCACATGAGCATTGGCCGTTAGTGAGTTTTTTCTCAAAGGAGATTGAAAAAAAAACAATTATTATTTATTAGTTACATACGCACGTTGATTATTTACATTTTTGGCGGAGGCATTGTAAGTCACGACAGGTAAACAGAGTCATATCTCTCTTACTCTTTCAAGAACGAAAACACTGTGTCTATAAAAACTTATAATTCTTTTTTCTTCTCTGTTGATTGTTTTATTTAAGAGAACAACAATAATTTAATAAGTTAAAAGAAAAAAATAGCCAAAAACAGTAGTTTCTAATTCTAAATTCTCTCAGCATAAACTTGTAAAACTCCTCTCAATAAATGAGACAAAATTCAGTCTCTTTCTCTCTCTGCAAACCTTTTTATTGGTCAGAAGCACAATTGAGTGATATAATGTGTATATATATATATATATAATGGGTTGTCACAAAAGTCTTGCGGTATTTTTATTGAATTTTGTTTTGGAATTGAAATTGAAATGAATTTTTGATGACTCATGCCTAGCTCTTGACCGATGCTACGGCTGCCTGTCTCTTTCGACCAATTCAGCGGTTTTATCGCAGTTTTCGACGACAGGCCTTCCCGAGCGTGGCGCATCTTCGACCACCTCTACACCAGAACGAAAACGTTGAAACCATCGTTGTGCGGTGGAAATGGAAACTGTATCGGGTCCATAAACTGCACAAATTTTATTGGCGGCTTGAGTTGCATTTTTGCTTTTATCGTAGCAGTACTGTAAAATATGCCGTATTTTCTCTTTATTTTGCTCCATGTTTGCGACGCTATAACTCACGTACGACTTAAAAGAAACGACAATCAATCAAACACGTGAGCTTTCCAAAAAGGTATAGCATGACCCGATGCGACGAATAAAACTATGTAGAACTACACGCTTTCAGCGCCAACTAGCGAAAGTACCGCAAGACTTTTTTGGCAAACAATATACATATATGTACGAGTATAAATGATCAGCGTAAGAAGCTCAGTGAATTTAGTCATATTCGTCTGTCTATTTTTTCACCTTTCTTCTTTATCGATGTAGACACCACTTACGCGGTTATAGCCAAGTTTACAATAGAGCGCCAGTCGTTCTTCCTTTCTGGTCTTTCCAACGTGGTGAAGGTGTACCTCTTCCTTGGCGTGTACTGCGTCGAACACTCTTATGGCTCGAGTGTTTTCATCCATTCGGACGACATGACTCAGCCAGCTTAACAACTGTCTCTTAATTCGCTGAAATATGTCAATATCGTCGTATAGTTCATCGTTCAATCGACTGCGGAATTCGCCGTGGCCAACGCGAAAAGGACCAAAAATCTTCCGCAGAACCTTCCTCTCGAAAACTCCGAAGACCGACTCATCAGATGTTGTCATCGTTCATGCCTCTTCACCTTATACATAGCCAGACCGGGATGTTGAGTGACTTGTAGAGTTTGGTCTTTGTTCGTCGAGATTGGACTTTACTTCTCAATCGCCTACTCAGTTCGAAGTAGCACCTGTTGGTAAGAGTTATTTTATTGTCGTTGGTGTTAATGCAGGTTTCAAGATAGACTAAATTATCCACGACATCGAAGTTATGACTGTCAACATGACAGCTAAGTCGAGAGCGCAACGACTGTTTGTTTGATGACTGGAGATATTTCGTCTTGTCCTCGTTCACTACCAGAGTCATTTGCTTCGTTTCAATGTCCAACGTGGAGAAAGCAGAACTTGCGGCGAGTTATGGTATTCGATCTGCAGCTCGAGTTATTTTCTCCAGCAGCAGATTAAAGATAAGCAGTCGCCTTGTCTAAAACCGCTTTTGGTATTGATCGGCTCAGAGAGGTTCTTCCCGATCCTGACGGAGCTTTGGTATTGCTTAACGTCAGTATATTAGTTTTGCGGTGATACCAAATTCAGACGTAGCGGCTTAATTTTCGTGCTGAAAAAGCAGCCTTGGAATCGGCGAAAAGGTGTTGTATGTCGACCTTCTTTTCAAGGTTCTTTTCGATTTTCGAGTCTTGAAGCCACACTTATAAGGTCTTGACGGTGGTCTTTAGTCTTTCACGTTGAGGAGGCTTATTCCACTGTAGTTGGCGCAGATTGTGGGGCCTCCCTTTTTGTGGATTGGGCAGAGCACTCTTCGTTTGACCAAGTTCTACAAAGAAGCTGATGCTTGCTCCTTATCAGTTTTTCGCCGCCGTATTTGATTAGCTCGACCGTAATCCATTTGCCCCTACCGCTTTGCTCTTAGAATTTCTTAATGGTCGGGCAATGGAACGTCCGCTGCATCGCCATCGATTGGAGAATCGAGTTCACCATCTCCAAGTGTTATATTTTCACTGCCATACAGCAGGCTGAAGTAGTGTTCCCTCCATGATTTCAGGATGCTCTGGGGAACAGTCATTAGATCAGCTCTGAGGGTTTACTAGAGTATGCTCCAGTCTTATTAGTCACTGTATCTTTTCGTAGAATTTTCGAGCATTACTCCCGTCGGATAGCTTGTCAAGTTGTCTTCGCACTCACGCAATTCGGTCTCTCTCTTTTTTTGTCTGCAAATTCGTCTCGCTCACCTCTTCAACTCTCGGTATCTTTCCCATCCTGTACGTATTGTGGTCTATTGTAACGCTGCGAGGTAGGCAGTATGTTTTCTCTCTGCTGCGACACGACACTCCTCATCTCACCAGCTATTCTTTTGTCTTTTCCGAAAACCAATGGTTTTGTTTGCAGCTATACGTAAGGAGCTTGAAATGCCGTCCATTATAATACCTTTAAAATGTGCATGCACAAATTTGACAGCTGTCAAAATATTAGTTAATGAGATATAGCATTTTGGATGAATAAACTTGTGTACAAAAAAATGGAATTCAAACAATATTTCGTGTCTCAATAAAGCATTACTCTTTAAAGAAAAAATTAATGTTGAAGGTTTGGGTTGATCAACATTATTTGGACTATGCACCAAGGAAATCAACACTTTAAAACTGGTTTGATAAGTTTGTATGTGGCGAAATGAGCACCGAGGGTGATGCTGGCAATGGACGCCCTAAAAAAGCTGTTAGCGAAGAGAAATCAAAAAAATCCCCAAAATAAATTTGGATACCCGTAAAGTGAAGTTTTTCAGATAGCTGAGATTCGAAGGATATCAAAGAAAGATTTTGGTTATATTGTGTATGAATATTTGGATATGATGAAACGACCCCAAAGCGTGGAAAGACGCAAAAGTCGGCTGACTAGGTTTTGGGATGAACGAGTCATAATATTCATCGACTATCTTCAGAAGGGAAAAACAGTTAACAGTGACTATTACATTGCGCTGGAAGAACAAAATCTCAAAAAACGGGGCTCATTTGTAGAAGAAGAAAATGCTGTTTCATCACGACAACGCACCGGACTAGGCTTCGAACTGCTTCCGCATCCACCGTATTCTCCAAATCTTGCCTCCAGTGACTATAACCTTTTCTCAGCCATTAAATAAATCAAGGAATTTAGTAACAATGAAAAGGTAATCGCAGAAAGTGACCGCTATAATTATATATATACTGAAATCTTGAAGAATGCACTGCGACTTCTATTCTATTGTGCCGTCTTCTGTTGTCACAAGACTTCGGTTAAACCAGTCAAATCAAAGATGTTTAGTAAAGCTCCTGGATTAATGCCCGGTAGCCTTACTCTTTCTTAGGATTGCGCAACAATTCACAAGTATACTATGCTCTGGTATAACACTAGACAATCCATTCCTTAAATATGTAGATCTACTAAGTTTTAACATATTGGGGAAACACATACCAGGAAATAAAGCGAAACATCTTATCTTTCATAAACAAAAGACCCAATACCAAAACTCACAGCCTTAAGCTGGGCTACTTTAAGGATTATCAATAGATCTCTCAAAGTTCAAAAGAATTCGGAGATGATATGACTGAAATGGAATTTAAACTGAAACTGGCATAATAAGAGAGTGGGTGTGGTCAAACTATATTTCAGCGATTAAAGTCAATATATTTTAAGACCGCAAGAGTTTGGTTCGTTTTATGAGGTAACTGTTAAAACTCAAAGTTTAATGAATTTCGATGATTCGATTCAACAAAGCATTAAGAGCCATGGCATAACAAGTTTATACAAATCGAGAAGAAGGAGACAAATTACTTAATTTGACTCTGTAAGGTCTAAAAAAGGAAAATCTGAAATTGAATTTTACTATGTGTGAGCTGTGGAATGAAATAAAGTTTGGGAACTCCCGCCTATTTTCTTGTCTCGGACGCACGTGATAAGACGTCTATAAGTAAATTCAAAGTTCTTTTGGCTAAGTCCGCTTTGAAATATTTTCAGGTGAATAGGCAACCGGAGAGCGCAACAGAATGGGGATAAAATATAAAATTACGATTGTTTACCTGGGCATATACACTTTTATACATAGAAATAAAAGTAAATAACGATAATTATGGCTATGAAATGTCATAACCATTATTACAACCCAACAATTTTGTACAGTGGCATCTAGCGGTCATTATTTAGAAATAAATCGAATTTTATAGCAATGTTTCCAACCATTCCAACGAACTCTTTCGGCACAGAAATTATCAGTTTCTAAGGAAAACTTATTTATTAATTAAAAATCAATAAAATTTTGTCATAGTCGTGAAAAAAAATGAACGGTAAATTGTGGGATTTTCATAAAATGCAGTATCTGCACATTTTTTCATATAACCAAAAGGAATCGCTGAATTTAATGTTATCTGGGTACTCAATTTAGCCAAGTGCTGAACCGTAAGTCGGTTTTTCGATTTTTATAGCAAAAGTTCCTACGTTCTCTGTTCGTACGCGCTTTGCTCAAATACGTTCTCAATTTTCCTTTACAGAGAAGGTAAAAATCTTAACCTGGGAATAGAAGAAATTTTGCTCATTGAGTGCATTTGTAGAAAAAGTTTCAATAAAGTTAGAAATCTTTAGGGAATAAGGGCACGACGGTCGGAAACGTACGAGAGAAAAATACTTTTTTTTTCAAACATGTAACATTTAAAGAAGAAATAAAGCCCATATAATTTAATGTTATGGTCAAGAATAAACTGGCTCGAATAAATTCCAGCTATGAGACCCAAATTTCGACCATTTTTTGAAGAGAGCTGTATGTCAGTAATAACGCGCCCAATATTCACTTCCAAGACGTCAATCGCCTCGTTAAACCGCACAAAATTAGTCCATGATCCACGGTTACATCGCATGATACTAGAGTCCGCCACCGGCCCACGATGCGATATAATGCACTAAACAATAGTTTCCTACAATAAATTGTTTCGTTGGCTGTACCTCAAACAGTGAATTTTTCAGAATGTAAGGGCGTCTAAACAATGGTTTGTGATCATCAATGCCAATGCGACAAATTTATTTATTGTGAGTTTTATCGCTGAAAAAACGAAAAAAATTGCGTCGGTCATACAATAATTCCCTTCAAGGGTGGTACACAGATTATAGCAACGCTCTAACTTTTCGATATTTTGTACAGTTCGTCCTTTTTTTTCAAAATTGTAGTAGACTATTCATTCGAATAAAATATCTTCTCAGCGACCACATTTTTGAGATTTGAGAACAGGAAATAGCCCCTGGGGGCCAGATCTGGAGAATAAGGTGGTTGCGGAAGCAATACGAAGCCCAATACATGGATGGATCGTTTTGTGACACGGTCCATTGCCTTGGTGAAACATCGCCAGACGGAAATTAAGGCAATAGTCTTACATCATATTACGTTAGAGAAAGTTCGTAGAAACAAGAAGGCAGTAGATGTAACGTCGGTATACTAGGTTTTATGAGATTGATGAGATTGCCAAAAGTGCCATTCGTTTGGTTACCAAACCAGTACAACAAAAACGAAAGTCACTAAAAACGGATCACAATGAAATCTCTGAAAAGGCGGAGAGAGCGCCGAAGAAAAACACAGAGGTTTTTACTATTGCTGACAGATCAAAACCAACTGGCATCACAAGTGAGCCGGGTGAGGATAAGTAATGCCGAAACATGCAACGGCGGCAACCTTGTCTTAGATATATAGAAACTTCACAGTTTATGGCACTAGATGAAGTATCAATATTTGATATCAAGTCGCTCTTAATGTTCGTAGAAAGCGTTGGCGTCCTGTATGGCAAATACTTCAGCTGAAATTAGAGTGAATCTCCGTCTAACATTATTAAGAACCAGTAGGCCTGTGTATACTGTGATATACGGCCTTTAATATGGCAGCAAGCAGCTACAAGTGACATACTATTGTGGGTAAAAAATAGTAAGACTCTTTAATTTAAATCTCGCGTATTCGTAAAAAGAGGCTGGAATTATGGGCCGTCAACTCTTGGTTTTTGCACCACTATAAAAAACCAAAACTGATCTAGCTCCGTGCGACTTTTGGCCATTCAGCAAACTCAAACGACCGCTCCGGGGAAATCGTTTTGAGCCAACTAAAGTCATTAAAAGTGAATCGCTAGGCGCATTGAGGGTTATTCCGGAAATTCACTTTAACAACTGCTTCGAGGATTGGAGAAAACGTTGGCACAAGTGTGAGAGGCCAAGGAAGATTATTTTGAGAGTGACGACAAAGATTTTGAGTAATAAATTAAGAATTTTTAAGTTATGAACAAATTCTTACTATTTTTTGCCCATAGTAAGAAGTATCTAACATATATGATTATTTTTTTTGTTGTTGGCTGTGTGAAATAAAAATGCAGCGTTTAAAATTTCTTCAAATTACATGCAATTTTATTTATTCTTAAACGTTACGTCAGTTTAAAGTGTTTTTCTTTGCCTTTGCGCCTCTTCAATATTTGCTTTGTTCCATTTTAATTAATTAATTTATTTTATTTTTTTTTGTTTTTGTTTTATCAATTTAATTCCACTATTAGCACACTGGGGTCTCTGGTTAGCCCTTTCTTATTTATTACATTTCATTTCATTTTATTTTATTTCATGGCTTATGCGTATTACACGTTACTTGTTGTTGTTACTAAACTAATATCAATGTGTTTTTGCGTTTATTGATTTTGTTTTTAACGTTTTCACCTCTGTTTTGTTGTTTCTTTTGTTACAAACATGACCAAAACGTCAATTAATTACAATACATTGTGTTCTTTTTGTTTTTGCTGTTTACTTCATTTAATAACGTGTTTTTTGTTTGTTTTTGTGGGCAGTCATTTTTTCGAATATTTAATATTTTTGTTGCTTTCTTAATTTCATTGCAGCTTAAGTTTTGGGCTTTTGGTTTTTGGTTCTTTATGTGCCTGCTTTGCTTTTGCATTTGTTTAAAGTAAATCGAAACTGGTTTGTTGTTGTTTGTCATTTCTTGCGCAATTTTTCTATGTGTGTGTGTGGTTTTTTGGTATTTTTTGTAGCTTTTTTGCTTGATTTTTGTGTGCCATTCATCTGTGATTGTTTTCGTTCGATTGCATGCGGGCGCGGCCGATGTGAGCGTCGTGAAAGAAACTATAATTTCAATATGAAATTAAAAAATTTGCTACGCTTTTTGGCTCTCACTCCCCTCACATTTCACGCCGCCTTCGTTCGTTGCTCCGCTGCATGCAATTTGCCTTCAATTTTCTTGGTTTTTTGCTTTTGTTTTTGGTTTTTTGAAAAATTCACATTTAAACATTCCAATTTGTTTGCTTCTAAACTTGAATTCTGCTTACAACTATGTGGATTTGCTTGTTCAATTGTTCAAGTGTTGTTGTTGTTGTTATAATTAATTAATATTATTTGATTTATTTCTGCTTTGTTACGATCTCATAATTATCATTTCGCTATTACATTTAACATTACTGACTTAACCTCTAAATTGTGTTGGTTTATTAGTGACTTTTAACTTTACTCTTTAACTTTATCTCTCTCACTTGCTAACGGTATTTTTGTTTTCATCTTGTTTTTGTTTTTGTTCTTTACTTTAGCTTATGTTTTGTTTCTGTTGTTTTTCTTTTTTACAAATTAGTGGAAAATTCACTTTAGAATATTTTTGTTTCCTTAGTCTGTGTGCTTTGCAAACAAACGCTTCTCATTTTCGATTTTCGCTAGTTTCTGCCTGCTCCTCGATACTTTACACCCACCACTTCTACTTGTAAATGCGGACAAACCAAGCGCTGCTTTCGGAAAACGAAGTACAATATGTTATAATCTAAAAAGGAGCGAGACTTATTTTCAAATAAAAAAGTTATGAGTTTTCTACAGACAAAAATAGCACTGAGTTAAAATTACAGTTTGGCAGAGCTCTAAATTAAAATAAAGTTTAGATCTAAACATAGTGTCTAGATGGAACGAAGGAAGGGATATATAAATACTTGCACATAATATTTAAATTGAAGCTTTCTCTATTCTAAAACAAGTGGAGAAAAGAAAATTAGAAATATATGGCTTAATCAACTGAACTTATTTATAAAACCTTCGTGATAAGCCAGAAACACAATTTTCAAGAATGAGTGTATAGTATATCAAGAACCTTTCTCCTTCACAGTTCTAAAAGTTCCAATTTTGTCTGACTGTTAAGAACAACTTCAATATTGCATAGATTATTGTTAAAAACTCGCCACATAACCGATACCTGCAATTATACGGAGTATATTTTAGGCTACGTACGTTTTAGTCTCTAATAGAAGAAGAAACTACATTAAGCATAGCGACCACCGGTTGTTTAGTGAACCTTTAATTGAGTAAAATAACAAATCTTCCTTACTATATAGTAATCTGAACAATGCACGAATAGGAAAAAATTCGTTATTATCTGAAATAAGCACAAAATCTTTATGAAAATTTCATATAAAAGCAAAAACCTTAATTCTGGTAGGTTAGGTTAGATGGCTGATCGATGATCGCACGTGGACTCGTATATGTAGTCCTTTGTGAAGCCATAGGAAATAAGAACTCCTGTGTTAGTTCACACTTAGTAGCCAATATCCGTACAAGTTTGCAAATACGCTTAATTTCAACTCCCGCCAGTTCAGTGGGATGTCAGACAATCACGAAGGAAGTGTTGAGTTGTATCTGCCTCATCTTCTTCCAAACAGCTTCTGCGAATGACGTTGGCCAAGCTTTCGCGAAGCCCAGCTTTCCAGTAGTAGAACACAGGAAGATACGGGATCACCGACTCGCTCCCAATCTACCGATAGTGGTTCTAGGATGTCTTTCCTTGCTAGCTCATCAGCTTTACAATTTCCTGAGAATCCGGTATGGCCCGGCACCCATATCAATCTTATTACAAAGACACTCCAAGCTATTGATAGCAGGGTTAGGCACTTCTCGACAAACCCTGAACGCATTAAAAATGAGTTCAAGACTAGTATCGCCGCTCTGCTATCTGAGTGAATGATCACTTCTCTAAAAGAAGCCGCACTCCGGACCAGCAAATCTACTGCTACCTTGATGGCTGCAACCTCAGCTTGGTAGGCACTGCAAAAGTCAGAAAGTCTGAAAGTGGAGTTGGTAGATGGCTTCCGACAATAAGCCCCTCCACCAATCTTTCCCCCAAGCTTTGACCCATACGTAAAGAAGTGCCCTTTCCTCCAACTGCTTCTTCCCACCCATAGCTCCCTCGTCAGTATATGGGCAGAGAAGGAGCCGCCAGAGTTCGGTTTGGGAACACCATGATCTAGATGATCCGGTATCCATTTCATCGCACACTCGCATGGTCCCATTCTGTTTAAATTACTCTGTCGCACAGAAGCCTGAGAATGAAGTGTTTGAGGTTTGATTCAACCCCAAAACCGTCAAGAGCAGTAACGACTGCCTTCGGCAGAACATTGTTGAAAGCTCCCTCAATATTAAGTAAGGTCCCAACAGCAAAATCCTTAACCCTAATAGCTTCCTCAAGACATGACACGACAGTATGAAGGGCACTAATCACTGACTTGCCGTTACGATAAGCATGTTGAGCTCTTAATAGTTAGACCATCGGTCTCTCCAGAGCTTTTAGTAAGAAAGTGGAGAGGCTGATCGGCCTGAAGTCCTTAATTATGACAACAAGTATGAAAAATGAGGTTAGTAAAAGCTAACTGGGTTATCTGAACTAATTTTGAAAAAACTCCTGGAGATATCTAAGCAGCATACTCAAGTATTTCATTGAAACGTAACCGTTCGGAGTTAAAATTTATTGAACAGCTGGCTAACGTCAATGCTTTCTCAAGTGCATAAGTCAAGTGCTTATAG